>NC_056726.1:1399251425-1399493925 GCF_019279795.1 Protopterus annectens
ACTATTTGTCCTCACTCTACTAGCCTTTATCACGTCTAACCTCAAAATAAACCAATTGTCTAACACATCTCAGGAAAAAAACAGAATCCAAACTCACCTTACTAAATATGAAACTAAATATGTACAATAAAATCCATGACATAGATGCTTATCTTGCCACATACACTCCTGAAACCTGGTTAAAAAATGAAATAAAGGATAATAAGATCACCCTTCCAGGATGCAATATGCTCAGGCATGACAGACAAAACAAGTGTGCAGGTGGTGTAGAAAAATCATCTATAAAAATTCACTAACCATTACCTTACTTCCACATGAAATACCCAAATTTAACAATACTGATCTACTAACACTCCTAAAATCAACAATGGGAAAGCTATATGTTTAACAGCAATTTATATACAACCAGGGAATAACATTGATACTACCGAAAGCATCCTTTATTGGATATCCCAACAAATTAACCATGAAACTATAATACTTGGAGATTTAAATGTAGACTGGCAACTCATAAATTCCACTACCCCCACTGATTTCATCAATTTGTGCAACCTCAGACAATTAATAACCACACCTACTACAATCAATAAAACTTTGGGGAGACTCCCAACATTAGATTGAATTCTTACAAATAAACCAGACAAACTGACAAAAGAAGGCTGCCTCTCAGGCAGCATAAGTGACCGCATAGCAACCTATGTTATTAGAACTTACCATAACAAAGACAAACATATCATCTATAATCAAATATGAAATACAACCAGTTTCAGCAAAGATATTTTCACTGAGAAACTAAAAAATATAACTGGAACATACTTAGAATAATGCTGCTAATACTGCTGTAGAACACTTTAATAATGCATTTTTTCAGACCCCAAGAAAACTTAGTTAATGCTTTTCACCTCAAAAAGTTGCAAATTCAAACACAATCTTTTACCATAAAGTCAGCAAATACTATCACTGAAACTGTAACTTACAGTAAATATCTAGGTGTTATAACAGACTGTCTCAGATATAACCACCATATACTGCACACCATTAAATCTACACACCAGAAACTAGGCTCCCTTTATGGTATAAATTAATTCCTTACAGATACTGTAAGAAAATCTCTAGGCACCACCTTATTAATGCCGACTCTCTCATACACAGCTTCTATCCTAACAAACAAACAATACTCAAAAAAAAAAAAAAAAAAAAAAGAAACTTGCCTCCTGCTGCAATAAAATAGCTACATGTGTCATCTGTCTTAGGACCCACCATTGCCTTAGCTTAAAGCAATTAAACTAGCTTGAACTGCACAACAGTCTAACATATTCACAACTGACTACAGCACACAAGCTCAATTATCATCCAGAAAAAATACCCTGCATTACAAAACTTATTACTGTCCAGCAAGAGACCTCCATTCTAGTAAGACATTCTTAATACTTACAGATATGTCAAACAATGTTGCAGTAGACTTGCTCTAATTCCAATACGTTGCTAAACTCTGGAATGGTATCCTCATGCAAATAAAACTCTCTGACAAATTCAGTAGTTTTAAACCACTGCTTAAACAGCATCTTAACCAATTCTGGTCTTGTACATGCTTTCACAGGGTTAAAACTTTTTACTGTACAATACCATCCAAATACTGTCCTTAAACATAATATTCTCAACCTCTTACTGAAATGACAAAAACAATTTTTATAGATAACTGTTGTCTGTACAATCCACTAAGTTGCACATATGACTTCTCTTTAGTAACTTCCACCTCTGTAAAATTTTAGAATGTATATGTACAACTGTAACTACTGTTTGTGTACATATCTAAACAGAAATGTAACTATTGTTTGTGTATAAATATAAATACAAATGTAAGTACTCTGTATGTGACTAGAACTTAGTATGATGCAATGTAAACAAAATGGAGCTTTTCTCCCTGGGCCTCCACTGAAAATGGGTATTACCCAATTGGACTTTCCTGATAAACAAAGACAAATAAATAAATAAACACACACACACACACACACACACACACACACACACACATATATATATATATATATATATATATATATATATATACACACACACATACATACACAAATGGGTCTACTGCATAACATTGAAATTTCATAACGTTGAATTTCATAACTTTGAGACTAGAACATTGAAAATTCAAAACACTGAAAACCCAAAACATTGAAAACTTGGAACATTGAGAGTGTGCTTCATAACACTGAAAACTACAATGCACAAGTTAATAATATCACCTCCACCTACAACAACACCCAACTAACAAACACACTTTCTACTACATTTCTGCAGGGGGGCAAGCCCACCTGCATCCCCCACACCCCCAGTAAATTAAATATACCAACTCCAAGATCGCACTACAGTGGAAGAAAGTTAATTTCCTAACTTCCACACCCTGATGTGACTACAGTAGAAAAAAAGTTAATTTTCTAACCTCACAATCACCATACACTGCAGTTAAGAAATTAACTTTTTTCCACTGTAGTACGATCTTGGAGTTGGTATATTTAATTTACGGGGGTGTGGGGGGGTGCAGGGGGGGCTTGGTCCCCTGTAGAAACGTAGTAGAAACTGTATTTGTTAGTTAGGTGTTGTAGGTGGAGAGGATGTTATTTACATATGCACTGTAGTTTTCAGTGTTATGATGCACACTTTCAATGTTCTGAGTGTTAAATATTTTGGGTTTTCAATGTTTTGGGATTTAGATGTTCTGGTCTTAATGTTATGAAATTCACCGTTATGAAATTTCAGTGTTATGAAGTAGATTCATACACATACATACACACACACAGATATACATATATATATAATACGTATACACATTCACTTATATATATATATATATATATATATATATATATATATATATATATATACACACACACACACATGACACTCACATTGCCAAAGTGGTTAGGAAGACCTTCTACATTGCCCACCTGATCATGAAGGGATTCACATCCAGATCAGGAGAGGTCATTGTACCCCTGTACTCTTCACTTATCAGACCAATGATTGAGTACAACGCCCCATTCGGAATGTTCAGGTACTTAATAATTAGTAGTTTTTAAGAATATTCAGTATAATACTTTAGAATATATACATATGTATGAGTGTTTATATTGAATGAATTTGGTTGTATTTAAATAGTATGAATTTTTTATAAAATGCCATTTCCTTTTTAATAATTTTTGGCGGGAAATTAGGCTATTAATTGAGTGATTATTGAATAATTGGTGATGTATAAAATGAATGAGATGTGAAGACAGTTTGTATTCTGAAGAAGTTCGGAAGGACGAAACCTGGGTCAATAAAGCAGTGTTCGCATTGGAGTTTGTATTGTGGCTTTTTCGAGTTGGTCAGTACTTACAATTTTGGGTTCTGAGTCTGCTTCATCTCCTTATTGGCACTGGCTCACCTTGCTTTCTACATCAAAACTTAGTTAATGCTTTTCACCTCAAAAAGTTGCAAATTCAAACACAATCTTTTACCATAAAGTCAGCAAATACTATAACTGAAACTGTAACTTACAGTAAATATCTAGGTGTTATAACAGACTGTCTCAGATATAACCACCATATACTGCACACCATTAAATCTACACACCAGAAACTAAGCTCCCTTTATGGTATAAATTAATTCCTTACAGATACTGTAAGAAAATCTCTAGGCACCACCTTATTAATGCCGACTCTCTCATACACAGCTTCTATCCTAACAAACAAACAATACTCAAAAAAAAAAAAAAAAAAAAAAGAAACTTGCCTCCTGCTGCAATAAAATAGCTACATGTGTCATCTGTCTTAGGACCCACCATTGCCTTAGCTTAAAGCAATTAAACTAGCTTGAACTGCACAACAGTCTAACATATTCACAACTGACTACAGCACACAAGCTCAATTATCATCCAGAAAAAATACCCTGCATTACAAAACTTATTACTGTCCTACTGTCCAGCAAGAGACCTCCATTCTAGTAAGACATTCTTAATACTTACAGATATGTCAAACAATGTTGCAGTAGACTTGCTCTAATTCCAATACGTTGCTAAACTCTGGAATGGTATCCTCATGCAAATAAAACTCTGACAAATTCAGTAGTTTTAAACCACTGCTTAAACAGCATCTTAACCAATTCTGGTCTTGTACATGCTTTCACAGGGTTAAAACTTTTTACTGTACAATACCATCCAAATACTGTCCTTAAACATAATATTCTCAACCTCTTACTGAAATGACAAAAACAATTTTTATAGATAACTGTTGTCTGTACAATCCACTAAGTTGCACATATGACTTCTCTTTAGTAACTTCCACCTCTGTAAAATTTTAGAATGTATATGTACAACTGTAACTACTGTTTGTGTACATATCTAAACAGAAATGTAACTATTGTTTGTGTATAAATATAAATACAAATGTAAGTACTCTGTATGTGACTAGAACTTAGTATGATGCAATGTAAACAAAATGGAGCTTTTCTCCCTGGGCCTCCACTGAAAATGGGTATTACCCAATTGGACTTTCCTGATAAACAAAATCAAATAAATAAATAAACACACACACACACACACACACACACACATATATATATATATATATATATATATATATATATATATATATATATATATATACACACACACATACATACACAAATGGGTCTACTGCATAACATTGAAATTTCATAACGCTGAATTTCATAACTCTGAGACTAGAACATTGAAAATTCAAAACACTGAAAACCCAAAACATTGAAAACTTGGAACATTGAGAGTGTGCTTCATAACACTGAAAACTACAATGCACAAGTTAATAATATCACCTCCACCTACAACAACACCCAACTAACAAACACACTTTCTACTACATTTCTGCAGGGGGGCAAGCCCACCTGCATCCCCCACACCCCCAGTAAATTAAATATACCAACTCCAAGATCGCACTACAGTGGAAGAAAGTTAATTTCCTAACTTCCACACCCTGATGTGACTACAGTAGAAAAAAAGTTAATTTTCTAACCTCACAATCACCATACACTGCAGTTAAGAAATTAACTTTTTTCCACTGTAGTACGATCTTGGAGTTGGTATATTTAATTTACGGGGGTGTGGGGGGGTGCAGGGGGGGCTTGGTCCCCTGTAGAAACGTAGTAGAAACTGTATTTGTTAGTTAGGTGTTGTAGGTGGAGAGGATGTTATTTACATATGCACTGTAGTTTTCAGTGTTATGATGCACACTTTCAATGTTCTGAGTGTTAAATATTTTGGGTTTTCAATGTTTTGGGATTTAGATGTTCTGGTCTTAATGTTATGAAATTCACCGTTATGAAATTTCAGTGTTATGAAGTAGATTCATACACATACATACACACACACAGATATACATATATATATAATACGTATACACATTCACTTATATATATATATATATACACACACACACACACACATGACACTCACATTGCCAAAGTGGTTAGGAAGACCTTCTACATTGCCCACCTGATCATGAAGGGATTCACATCCAGATCAGGAGAGGTCATTGTACCCCTGCACTCTTCACTTATCAGACCAATGATTGAGTACAACGCCCCATTCGGAATGTACCTTACCTGACACCTGCAGCAGTTGGAAAGACCCCAAAAGTTCCTCACCAAAAGGATAAAGGGGCTCAAACATACGTCATACGATGCCCGACTGAAGAAACTCCAGCTCTATTCAGTCGCATACCGTCTGCTCAGAGGTGATCTGTGCCTGACATACAAGGCCATGTCCAACCCGGAATTAATGGACATGCTCCACCTCAAAAAATCCATATCCACCAGAGCCACGAGAGCAAGAGACTTAAACCTCAACACGGATATAAATAGGACGTGCTGGAGGGACAGATTCATCACCCAGAGACTCCCTACACTATGGAACAGAATCCGAGTCCATGTGAGGCAGAGCCCCTCACTGACTCTGTTCAAGAGAAATCTTGACGAGTGGATGGGAGATCGTAGGTTTACCCCGGGAATCATCTCAGTATCACTGCTGGACAGAGGCACAGCAAACTAATGGGTATAGTATTCTCATCCTAAGGGGTGGTGAAAGCAACACACACTCTGGCTAGGCTTATAAATGCCCTAGGGCAGATAGCCTAGTATGAACCTATGAACCTATGAACCTATGTATACGGGTCTAGCTGATATTGCTGAAACTACACTTCATCAAACTTTAGAAAGACTAGACAACTTTGCCAAAAACTTAGTTTAATGAACATCCAGATCACCTCAATTTTACTCCAGAAAATGAACCACTCAGCCAACGCAACATGATAAAAAAACCGAAGCAAGTCAAACCCACCCAAGTTGGGGACTTTGCCCCCACACGCCCCATGTGGGGAGCTGCATCTTTCACATCCACCCTAACTAAATATACCAACTTGGAGATTGCATTATAGTGGGGGAAAGGGCAAAGGTCACCATGTTGGCCAAGTGGTTCATTTCTCAGAGTACAATTGTGGTGATCCGAGTGTTCGTTAAACTAAGTTTTCAGCAAAGTCGTGTCATCTTTCTAAAGTTTGATGAAATGGGATTTTGTCAATATCAGGCAGACTCATACATACACATACATACATACATACATACATACACATACACACACACACACACACACACACACACACAATATTACTTTTAAAAATCATAAAATAAGTAATAGATCTTCCATGGAATGAAGCGTCATAACACTACTAGTTATTACATTATTTCCATATGACACTTATCCTGTTTGGAATTCTTGCTTGCTTAAACTCCTCAGAAATCGTTCTTCTATGAAAATTTGGCTCTGATGGCCTATTCTCACAATTTCCCATAGGCTTGCATCACCTTTTTTTTTACTCATCACTTACACATTTAACATTTCTCTTTCTAGTGGCAACCACATAAATATGCCATTGCAATTCCACTCAAGCCCCCAAACCCAACAATCCTTCAGCTATCATTAGCTCCTGTCTCAGTTTTTTCTTTCTCTTATTTCTATTAATCATTTGTTGTCACATATTTCAAAAACCACTGGGCCACCTAGAAATGTCATAGTGATACATGAAATACAGTTCTGAAAGAAAACTTACCTTAACAGTAATAAGTAATTAACAAATCACTGTTCCAGTAGCCAAAGCTAATGGAGTTGCATCCTACCAATGACATGACCAACCGGTCAAGCTTTTCAAAGTTTTAGGGTGTCCTCCAAGCATTCTGTCAGAAGCATGAGCAGATCTACATACAAAAGGCAAGAGTATTAAAAAGCTTCCAATGTTTTTCTGCCTCAAGAAGGGAGGCAATAGCCCCGAAAGAAAAATGTTACGAAATGTAAAACAAGACTAACTATATACACAATGATATAAACATCCACACTCTGGCTACACAAAACAAACAAAAAAGAGGGATGTTGTGAGGGGACAAGTACTGCAATACTGATCTATTAGAGCATCTGTTATTATGGCATGTGCTTACACACCTAAAAGATTCCTTGGCAGACACCACATCTTGACTGGAAAAACTCAGGAAGAACTTTAGGTACCGCTCGACATTGTCTGAAGGAAGACGAGCCCTGCCCAGGGTAAAATCTATCAGATATTCCAAGAAAAATGTCCTGTGAGAAGGGATGACAAGATTTTTGTAAATGTTTTTTTTGGAAAACCAGACTGAGTAGAAGATTGCAAACACTAGCCAATGACTCTTGACAACTGGAAAAAAAGAGTCTGTAAATACAAGACAATGATCCAAGTATGGAAAAATGTGAATGCCTTGCAGTTTGCAATAAACAGTTTACTGGAGCCACGCGTTTTGTAAATTCACCTTGAAGCAGAAGACAGTCCAAAGGGTAAGACAGAGGACTAATAGTGTAAGCCAGACAGAGAAAATCCTAGGAAACATCTGTAAAGTTTGCCAATGGGCATGTGATGGCAGGCATCTTTTAAGTCTAACTTTTCCATGAAAGTTAGTAAAGGAACAAGAGATAACAGGGTCTGAAGGGATAACACCTTGAACTCTAGAACTCTGAAAAAAAAGACTGAGAAAAGAGAGGCCTAGCATAGGCCTTCAAGTGCCCTCTTTCTCTGACATCAGAAAAATCCTTGCATAAAACCCTTTGCCCTTCTGGCAGGCGGACATGAATTTTATGACCCCCTTGGGTTAACATTTGTTCCAGAACTGGATAAAACAGGAAATTGGTTTAATGGGTAAGGAAGGGATACCCTGGAAGGGAGAAACCAAGTCCATCCCTGCTAAATGACTTTCAGAATCCATTTGTCTGTAATAACCTGGTACCACAAAGGAAAACATAGATGCAGAGAGAGGGAAAGATGGGGGGTCGTGCTGAAGAGGAGAACAGTCATTCTGACTCTTTTGGCTATCCTTACTTTTAAGATGCTTTCCCTTTTTTTTTGAAGCCTCATTATTACTGCTTTTTTTAAATGCTGTGTGTTGGCACCTTGCTACTTAAATTGCATTTTGAAAGAAAAATGAAGCTGAGGTACAAGGAAAATTTTTATCTGCCTTAACAAAGGAAGGTTGGAATATTTGGGTTACCCCTTGAATCAACTCACCTCTCTCATTAAATCTCTTACTAAACTCAGCTGTAAAAAGGCCAAACAGATCATCCTTGTCCAGGTGGGAGTTTACAGTTTCAAACTTAACATCTTCAGGAAGATTTTGAGAATGTAACCAAGCAAATCTTCTCATGACTGATCCAGAAAGCAGCAGATCTCCTCTGTACTACCACACCTTCACTTATTACTACTCTGATATATCTATTTCTATCTCAAAACATTTACGTATTACTGTTCTGGCACTGTCTGCTATATTTCATTAGCTATATTCAAGCTTACAACTTCAGAAGTGTTAACTACTCAGACTAGGCTACTCACATAAGTAACTAAATTATCCTAATTTGTTATATCCTAACTTGTTACATTCTAATTGCATTAAATCACTTTATCCTTGACATTGTACTCTAATATTGTACTCTGATTTTAAATTGTCAACTGCGACCCTTCTATCTTATTGCACTGTTCATGCTGATCTATTGTACTGTACTCTGTGTTATGTATTGTGTATTGTTTATATTATGTATTGTTCATTTTAGCGTGGAGCTTTTCTCCCCGGGTGTCCACTAAAAATGGGCTCACTGTAGCCCAGTAGGCCATCCCGGTAAACAAATGCAAATAAATAATAAATAAATAAATCTGGAGACAGTGTCAGTAGCATCATAAGAAAAATTTAAGGAATGGTTAACTACAATAGAAGCACGTAAGCGAGAGGCATTCAAAATATTTTTAACCTCAGAAGACATAAATGTTAACAGTTAACTTTTTCATATTCTCAAAAGACAGCAGCAAAAACTTTAACATGTAAGCCTAGCAGTTTAAAATTCTGAAAGTTAAAGTAAAGTGGCAAAAGAATACATTTCTTCCCAAATCTGTCAAAAGCTTTCCCATCCATGTCAGAGGCAGTAGGATTAGCAATTTGTCTAGTAAAGCCAGGTTTGGATAGGAAAATCACTGCAGAGTCTGCTTTAGGTTAGAAAACTTCCTAGAGGGCAGGAAGTTAACTATCAGAAAAACTATAAGCCATCAGGAAAGCATTCTACAAAGCAATTAAAATAGAAGGGACAGCTGCAGGATGAGGAATGTCTAACTTTAACAAACCACAATACATTTGCTGGGCAATAGAAATATCACTCTGTACCTAATGAAAACATATTAGATAAAGTTTCAATAAAAGATAAGTCTTTGGGAGGGAAATATGAAGCCACACTTTCCTCAGGCTCAGAATCTCCAGCTTGTCAAGGGAGTCCTGAGGCATACCATTCTCCCTCCAAACCCTGTTCTTCTGACTGAAATTCTGTCCCAGAAATAGAAGGAACTCTTACTTTACTTATTTGAAGAGGAAACAGAGACAGTAAAAACAGAAATCCATTCCCTGGTTGATCTAGCAAGTCTTCCAGTCCACAGAAGCACAGACAGGAAAAAACATTTTTTTTTTACTTTTTTTTTTTCTTCAGAATCCCTGGAAAAAAAAAACTCAATGCCTGTACACCGACCCAGGACTCAGACTTCCTTTCCTGCCCCTTTCCCCAAGACCAATAAGAATGGTAATCCCTTGCCCATGGAAGGCAATCCTACAGCTGCAGAGGACATGTCCGTCTCCCAGTCCATAGTGGTTGTATGTGCTATGCCTGAAGGACAAGGAGAAAATAATCAGTCAGAGGAACCAAGTCTGTCCACAGCAGTCATCCATCGGTGGCTGAGGTAAAGAAGGAACTAACCTGACAACCAGACATGCCCTGACAACTATCTTCTTCTTGTAGAGGGGGGAAGGAAGAGTTGAGGAGACCAGTAACTGCTCCACAGGTCCAGCCATGTAGGTGCTGAACCTGAAGGAGTCAGTAAAATCTCTTGATAGTCCAAAAACGTTATAAAGTAAATCATACTGAAAGTCCCAAGTCTGCCCCAACAGACAAATACTATCCCAATATGTGAGAAACAGTTCAGAAACAGATTTAAATGCCAAAATGTCACACAAGCATTCACAGAAGCAAAAGCCCATGACACAGTGTTGCAGTCCACACAGGTTTCCTAGCTTTAAACAACGATATTTATAGAAAAAAAAATTTTCTTCAGAAAGTTAATTAGTAGTAGGTTTTCGTAGAGGACTTAAGTGCCCAGCCTTGAAGGATCACTAACTGATTGTCAGTTCCATGAAGTCCGCAGAAGGAAATCAAGTTTCTGACTGTCAAAGAGCAGGGAAGGCTCCCTAAAAGCTTTGAAAAGCTTGCTGGTTAGTCATATCCTTGGCAGGATATAAAGTACAGTTGTGTACACTTACCATAAATGTAGATGTTCGAATGTATTCACTGTTGCAGTCATCACATTTGTGTTATCTGCCTGTAGGTAGCCCTCAGCCGGCCTGGATACCAGAGTCTTCGGATTTCAGCGTCGGATGCTGTCACTTCTTCCATGACGTCAGGGGTATAAAACATGCAGCTGATGCCATTACATCAGTTTTTCTTGCCCCAGATGTTATGTCCCCACAATAGGAAATAATTGTATGGTATGTTACACCCCCATCAAAAAGCAAATACACATGAAAAAATATATCTATACCAAAAAAAGAAGGAAAGGTAGAGCCAAGAGAAGTCAGGTGGCTGGAGGGAGGGTAACCAGGACTGCAACAGTGAATACACTCGAACATCTACATTTATGGTAACTGTACACAACTGTGCTATGTTCTTCGTGTTTCACTGTTGCAGTGATCACATTTGGGTAGATTCCCAAAGCTAAGGAAGGGAGGAGGTAGCTAAAGAGCATTAGGGCCAGCTATTATGCCCTGCAAGACTGCTGTGACAAATCCAGCTCTGGATTTAGAAAAGATAGGCGGGTGGTAATGCTTGGTGAAGGTATGTACAGAGCTAAAGGTAGCAGCTTCCAGGATGTCCCTGGTAGGGGACTCCTCTGAGGAATGCCATAGAGGTAGATGTAGCCCTGGTGTAATGTGATCTTATCCCATGTGGGGTAGATTTTCCATGGTGCTTGTAGCAGAAATGAATACAATTTGCTATCCATTTGGAAATGGTTTGCTTTGAAATGGCCTTCCCCTCTGCCCCTGAAGCAAAGCCAACTAGCAGCTGGTCAGATTATCTGAGAGGCTTAGTCCTGTCCAAATAGAATCTAATTTGTCTGTGCACGTCCAGAGAGTGCAGTATCCATTCCCCTTTGCTTTGTGGGTTAGGGAAAAAAGTAGGCAAATGAATGGACTGGTTTAGGGCCACACTAGACACCACCTTGGGCATAAAGGAAGGATTAGTCCTGAGGGAAACCCTTTCCATACGGAAGACAATGAAGGGTTCCACTGCCATGAGGGCTTGTAATTCTGACACTCTTCTTGCTAAAGTGATGGCTAAAAGTAAGGCTGTTTTCCAAGAAAGGAATTTCAACTCTGCTGTTGCAGCTGGCTCAAAGGCGGGGGGGGGGGGGTGAGCTTTTCCAATACAAAGTTAAGGCCCCAGGCTGGAGTGGGAGCTCTCCTGGGGGGGGGGGGGTCTTACATTTTTGGCCCCTGTAAGGAATTGTTTTAGCAAGGGGTGAGAGAAGAGGGGTGGCTCTGTATTATAATGTGCTGAACTGGCAGAGGCATGAATCTTAATTGACGAGAAGGATAGGCCCTTGTGGAGCATTTCTGTTAAGTACTCTAGAATATGGGGTAAGCTGGGCACCATTGTGGCCATTCCCTGAGCCTGGCACCAGGAACAGCATTTTTTCCACTTTTCAGCATAGGATTTTCTGGTACTTGGCCTCCTTGCCTCTAGGATGACATCCCACACCTGCAGATGCTAGAGGAGAGCTCATGGAATTAGCCAGGCTGCAAGGTTCAGGCATTGAAGCTGAGGGTGCAGAATCTGGCCCGCCTACTGGGACAGCAGGGAAGGGGTCTAAGGCAGGTGCCATGGTTGTAAATGTGTCAGACTGTGCAAAAGGGGGTACCAGTGCTGGCGTGGCCAGTCTGGTGCAATCAGTATTGTTCTTGGCTTGTCCTGTTTGATCTTTAGTAGAACCTTTGAGAGGAGAGGCAGAGGGGGAAAGGCATAAACCGAGAGGCTTTCCCAGGTAAAGGACAGGGCATCCACTTTCCAAGCTAGACTGTGGGGAGTTCTGGTGCAGAATTTGTTCAACTGGTAGTTCTGAGGGGAGGCAAACAGATCTACCTCTGGGGTCCCTCATTTGTTTCTCAAGCGGTTGAATATTCTGGGTTCTAGTTTCCATTCGTGTGGGTCCATGAGATTTCTGCTTAAGTCATCTGGCAGTGAATTTAGTTTGCCTGGAAGGAATTGGGCTTGTAGGTGCACTTGGTAGCTCAAG
Source organism: Protopterus annectens (assembly GCF_019279795.1). Lineage (NCBI taxonomy): Eukaryota > Metazoa > Chordata > Ceratodontiformes > Protopteridae > Protopterus > Protopterus annectens. The sequence continues at coordinate 1,399,264,346 of NC_056726.1, forward strand.
GCTGTGCTCCACAGAGCCATGGCTAGTCTGTAGAGAGGGTAGGAGTAGGTTTCCCCCTACTTGTTTATGTACCGCATAACTGTGGTGTTGTCTGTCTTTACCAATAGTTGTCCTGGAAGAATAAGGTCTTTGATGGCTGTCAGAGTATTCTGTACAGCTAACGTTTCTTTTTGAATAATATGCATGTGAATCTGTCTCAGGTTCCATTTGCCCTGAATGCACTGCCCTGCCATGTGAGCCCCCCCATGCATAGTCTGATGCGTCCATTGTTAGGGTTTTGGCGGCAGGGGGGTAGAGTGAAAGGGAGCCCCTTGTTGTGGTAGCAGGCCTCTGCCCACCAAAGGAACTCTGTCCTTAGACAAAGAATGATAGGAATCATTGTTTCCAGGTCCTGAGAATGTTGACATCATAAACTTTTTAGATACCATTGGAGTTTCCTCATATGCAGTCTTGCATATGGAATTAGCAGAATGCAAGAGACCATGAACCCCAGAGCTTGCAGTATTTTCCTTGTAGATAGTTGTTTTTTTGTGGCAAATAGTTTAAAGTAGGTTGTCAAATGAGATTGTTTCTCCGGAGTGAGGAATGCCATCTGGGAAGTTGTGTTCAAGCTTGCTCCCAGGAATGCAATCTGTTGATAGGGTACTAGGTGAGATTTCTTTTTGTTGATGGTTTCCGGGAGCTGGAGGTAAAGATTCTGGGGAAAGGCTGGATTCCAAAAAAGTATCATCTACAATGTCCAAAACAGGAGGGATAGATAGCTAAATGCCTGTGCTGAGGAAGAAGTACGAATTCCCTAAGGCTCTTTTTGGATTCAGAGTAATCCTGGCTTTCCCAGCGAAAATGCTCCATAAGAGTGTGCAAGGTTTCACCAAAAGAAAAATCTTCTGGAGGGGAAGCAGAGGGAATGGAATCCTCTGCATCAGACTCCTCATAGGTAGATAAGGGCAAATCCTGGTAATCAGAAGGAAAGTACAGTTGTGTACCTACCATAAATGTAGATGTTCGAGTGTATTCACTGTTGCAGTCATTACTCTTGGGTTATCCTGATGGCAGGCTACCTCAGTCGGTCAGAATTCCAAAGTCTAGGTCCGGCGTTGGTTGCTGTCGCCTCTTCCCTGATGTCAGTGCGCCAGGGGTATAAAAGATGCAGCCGACATCATTTTCTTCAGTGTTTCTTGCCCCAGATGTCAGGTGCCCCAAATTGGTAGGCTGAAATTTTTGCATGCACAAAAATAACATTTCCTTCATCTACAATCAAATACACCAAAAAGGTTGTATAGGATAGAGAAGTGCAGATAAGTCCCAGCAAAGAGAAGGGGGGTGGTGGGTGGGTAACCTGGACTGCAACAGTGAATACACTCGAACATCTACATTTATGGTAGGTACACAACTGTACTATGTTCATCGTGTTTCACTGTTGCAGTCTTTACTCTTGGGTAGAATCCCAAAGCTGAGGATGGGTGGCTGGGCTAAATAGGATTAGGAGAGGCTAAGAGGCCCTGCAGAACTGCAGTGGCGAAACCTGCTCTGGACTTAGAGTAGAGAGGCAACTGGTAGTGCTTTGTGAAAGTGTGCACTGAACTCCAAGTTGCAGCCTCTAAGATATCTTTGGTTGGTACTCCTCTGAGGAAGGCTGCTGAAGTGGCTGCTGCTTTGATGGAATGAGGCCTAATGCCCTTAGGCACTGATTTGCCATGTTGAAAATAGCACAAACGGATGCAGTGGCCTATCCATATAGAAATAGTCTGTTTTGAGATAGCCTTTCCTTGTGATCCTGCAGCATATGACACTAAAAGTTGCTCAGTCTTTCTGAAAGCTTTAGTTCTGTCCAAGTAGAAGCGCAACTGCCTGTGTATATCCAAAGAATGCAGAATTTTCTCACCTTTGTTCTGTGGATTTGGGTAAAAGGTAGGCAAGTGAATGGTTTGGTTGAGGGCCACACTGGACACCACCTTAGGCATAAATGTAGGGTTTGCCCTCAGAGAAACCCTGTCTGGATGAAAAATGATGAAAGGTTCCACAGCCATAAGTGCTTGTAACTCCGAGACTCGCCTTGCAGAGGTTATTGCTAGGAGCAGAGCTGTTTTCCAGGATAAGAATTTTATATCTGCTGTTGATGCTGGCTCGAAAGGAGACCGTGTGAGTTTTTCCAAAACATAATTGAAGTCCCAGGCCGGAATTGGTGCTCTCCTTGGAGGCCTAATGTTTTTGGCCCCTTTGAGGTACTGCCTTATTAAAGGATGAGAAAAGATACGTGGTTCCATATTGTAATGGGCTGAAATGGCAGAGGCATGAATCATAATTGATGAGAAAGAAAGGCCTTTGTTCAGCATCTCAGTTAGGTATTGTAAAATCTGAGGAATATTTGGTACAAACGTGTCAATGCCTTGTTCCAAGCACAGAATCTCTTTCATTTTTCTGAATAAGATTTTCTGGTACTGTGCCTCCTGGCCTCCAAGATAACATCCATAACAGCTTTTGAAAGAGTAGTGTTCTGAATGGCTACATTATCCACCATGCTGCCAGATTTAAGGCCCTGAGTTGGCTGTGCAGGATCTGATTGTTTTGTTGGGTCAGCAAGTGAGAAGTTTGAGGCAATATCCATGCTGGACCTTGAGACAAGCTCTTTAGGATTGGGTACCAGTGCTGGCGTGGCCAGTCTGGTGCAATCAGTATAATTTTTGGCTTCTCTTATCTGACGTTTAGGAGGACTCTGGGAAGGAGAGGCAGTGGGGGAAAAGCATATACTGTTAGATTTTTCCAGCTGAATGATAGGGCGTCCACTTTCCATGCTTGCTTGTGATAAATCCTTGTGCAAAATCTCTGCAATTGACAGTTGAGAAGGGAGGCAAATAGATTTATGTCTGGGCATCCCCATTTCCTTATTATCATGCTGAAGACTTGTGGATCCAGTTTCCATTAGTGGGGATCCATGAGGTTTCTGCTTAGTTCATCTGCTAGAGTATTTGTTTTTTCCTGGCAGGAATTGTGCTTGCAGGTGAACTTGAAAAGCCAATGCTGTGTCCCATAAGGTCTTTGCTTGTCTGCAGAGGGGGTAGGAATATGTACCTCCCTGCTTGTTTGTGTACCATATGACCATAGTGTTGTCTGTCTTTATCAGTAACTGTCCTGGATGAAGCAGGTTCTTGAAAGCTGTCAGGGCATTTTGAACAGCTAGCATCTCTTTTTGACTGATGTGAAGATGCATCTGGTTTGCAGGGCATGTGCCCTGAATACATTTTGCTGCCATATGGGCCCCCCAGGCATAATCTGATGCATCCATTGTCAGTGTCTGTCTGGCTGTGGGTAAACTAAATGGAAGACCCTTGTTGTGGTGACAGGCTTCTGCCCACCATCTAAAATTTTTCAGATACCATTGTAGTTTTCTCATATGCAGTCTGGCATATGGAATTAGTAGAATGCAGGATGCCATGAAACCCAAGGCCTGCAGGATTTTCCTTGCAGATAAGTGGGTTTTGTTGCCAATTTCTTGAAGTAAGTAGTCAGTTGCTTTTGCTCGTCTGGCATGAGATAAGCCATCTGGGCAGTTATATTTAAGCTTGCACCCAGGAATATTATCTCTTGAGGGGGCACTAGTTTTGATTTCTTTTCGTTTACTGTGTACCCTAGGCCAATTAGATCTTTTTACAAACGCCAGATGCTTTAGAAGAGTGTCTTTGTTCTCTGCTTGAATTAGGCAGTTGTCCAAGTAGGGATATATTTGAATTCCTTTTTGTCTGCAAAACGCAATTACTGGTGCCAGGCATTTTGTGAAGACCCTGGGCGCAGTAGATAAGCCAAAGGGCAGTGCAGAGAATTGGTAATGCATTGAGCTAGCTATGAATCTGAGGTATCTTCTGCAAGATTGTCTGATTGGGACATGCAGGTATGCCTCTTAGGTCCAAAGTTACGAACCAAGCCCTCTTGCCCAGCATGGGTGGTAGCTGCTGTAGAGTCAACATCTTGAATTTTGGAACTTCCAGAAACGTATTTAGTATAGACAGGTCCAGTATTGGTCTCCAGGTTTTGTCCTTCTTGGGTACTAGGAAAAGTATGGAGTAAAATCCTTGTCCCTGCTCTTGTTGTGGCACTTGCTGAATGGCCCTCATGTCCATGAGGGCTGTAATTTGCTTTTGTGGCTCTGCCCATTCATTGTGTAGCAGGTCTGGCCTGCCCTTTGACCTTGGTAGTGTGTGAAAATGGAACCTGTAGCCTTGGGACACCATGTTCAGGACCAGTTTGTCTTGGGTAACCATTTGCCAATTTGATGAAAAAAGTGCTAGTTTTCCCCCTAAGAGGGCTGTTAAACGAAAACTGCTTGGAACTGGTAGAGGAAAGCCGTTGGGACTGTTTCCTATAAGGTTGTGATTTGTCTTCTCCACTTTTGGAGGTAGGAGCACCCCATTGTTTAGGCCTGTATGAGCCTTGGGACCGAGATCTGCCTCTGGGACGCCTGTATCTGCCTCTTTGTGGTCTGTCTGACACTGGAAAGGACCAATTTTTTGAAGGCCAGTTCCTGCTAAACCTGGGTGGCTGTACCTGTAAGAAATCCTTGACTGTCTGCATGGATTTTGCTTTATCCTCCATTTTTTTTAACACCTCTTCTGCTTTAGTACCAAACAAAGTATCATGCTGTAATGGTGCATCTAATAATTTTGCTTTAACATGATCAGGCAGATTCTGTTCCTTTAACCAAGCATGCCTTCTAATAACAGAACCTGTAACAGCGGCCCTGCAAGAGGCCTCCAGTGAATCATAACCACATTGCAAAGTATGCTTTCCCACTTGTTCAGTTGCATGCAATAAATCATGCAATTCCTTGTTCTCTGAACATTCAGTACTAGTCAACATTTTCTGTTCAAGCAGTGACATTAAATATTGCTGATATTTAAGCATATGAAGCTGACAATTTAAAGACCTTACAGTCAGGGTAGCAGAAGTGTAGACTTTTTATCCCCCATCGGTCTAGAGCCCTAGAATCCCTATCAGAGGGGACAGGATTTTTTGCAGTGGAAGCTTTAATCCCCTTGAGACCCTGAGATATAGTTTCTGGGCCAGCAGCGGGGTTTTTATATAGGAATTTATGAGAATCCGGGACCCTGTAGTATCTGTCTGGCTTAGCAGGTGCAGGTGGTAAAGAGTGAAGGGACAGGCCGGACTCTGAAAATACAATGTCTAGAACTGGTGTAATAGCAAGGGGTCTGTGCTGAGGAAGTAGCAGAAAGTCTCTGAGCCTTTTCTTAGATTCAGAATAATCTTGGCTCTCCCAGTGGAAATGCTCCTTCATAGTATGTAAGGTTTCCCCAAAAGAATAATCCTCACAAGGAGAGGCTGAAAGAATGGATTCTTCAGCATCAGAATCCTCATAGGGAAGCAAGGAGTAATCCTGTTCAGAAGAGGAATCAGAGGAAATAGATACCTGATCAGAAGAATCATACTCTGTCTCTTGGCTAGGCCTCTTATCAGGATGGGGATGGGAGCCCCTGATCAAAGTAATTAGGTCTTCGGCCATTTTAAGCATCTGTTTTTTAGGCATGGAAGTCTGATTAGGAGAATGCTGTACTTGTTTCTTTGTCTTTAGAGCTGCTTTAGTCTTTGTCTTTGAAGCTGAAGATGGCTTAATATATAGTTGTGTAGGTCTAAAGACACCCTCAGATGCCGATGCCTGCTCAGCGGCTCCGGAGCCATCTGAGGGAATGATTTCCGAGTGTCCAATACCTTGAGTATCCAGAGGCCCAGTCGGCTCCACGTGGGAGTCGGTAGCGGCCTCTGGCTCTGAGGTAGCGGGCGCCAGGGGCTGCGAAAGCGCTTCACTGAGAACCGGCGACTGGCCTAGTAGAGGCTTCGTCGTCGGTTTTGGACCTCGGATGCCTATCCTTGTCCTTGTCCTTGCGTTTTTTGTAAACTCTGGTTGTCGGCTGGTCCAAGGGATTATATAATTAAATCTTCGGCCAAAGTAATGAAATGCAAAATCGAACTGACGCTTGACAGTGCATTGGTTAAATCTAGCACAAAACCGACAGCTAGCAACGTTGTGATCAGGGCCTAGGTAAGGAATACAGTAAGAGTGAAAATCCTTATGAGGTATTTGCTTCCCAGAAGAAATACAATTGTTAACTTTTTCTGACATCGGTCTGGAGCAAGAAAAAAGTTTCCCCAATGGGGTACTTAGCTTTAATGAAGACTTCGGTTCTGAAATTCGGATTTGAAAATCTCAGGAGTTGGCCGACCGGCACTTGCGAACTGCTTTTGCTTTGGGCACCGCGCGGCAAGAAAGACTGAAGAAAATGGCGTCGGCTGCATCTTTTATACCCCTGGTGCACTGACGTCAGGGAAGAGGCGACAGCAACCGACGCCGGACCTAGACTTTAGAATTCTGGCCAACTGAGGGTAACCTGCCAGCAGGATAACCCAAGAGTAATGACTGCAACAGTAAAACATGATGAACATCAAAAGAATCAGATTCTTGATCAGAAGAATCAGAAGGAAAATCAGTTCTAGGTCTCAGAGGGGGAAGGCTGGCTTCCCCTAATTAAGGTAATAAGGTCTTCAGCCATTCTAAGCATTTGTTTTTTAGGCATATGGTCCTGAGCATGTGGTTTGTACATCGGCGTGCAGCAAGTTTTAGGCCTAGATGAAGAAGATGGCGTCGGTTTAACATGCAAATCTGTAGGCCTGAATACACTCTCAGAAGCCGGTGACTGCACAGCGGCTCCGGACCCATCCAAGGTAGAGACATGCACAGGTTCCATAGTCGAAGAAGCATCTTGCAGCATACCGGACTCTGAATGGGTCTCAGTAAAGGCCTGTGAATCTGAAGTAGTGGGTATCAGGGGCTGCAAAACAACCTCACTGAGTACCGGCGGACTGGCGACTAGCTTAACGGAAGTGTCGTCAGCAGTTTTGGACCTATGCAGTCTGTCTCCATCTTTATCTTTGACTTTTTTCAGAAGATCGGTAGTCGGATAGCTTAACTAAGCCATTTGGGAGTACTGATACAGAGTACCAAAATAATTTGCTGCAAAGATAGCCTAACGATGCATAGTTTGGGGATTGAACAAGGTACAAAACTGACAGCGAGGGATGTCATGGTCTAGGCCTAAGCAAGGAATGCAGCACAAATGAAAATCTTTATGAGGTATTTGCTTTCCACAGGTAAGACAATTGTTAACGTTTACTGACATCGGTTGGAGCAAGAAAAAAGACCTCCATTTTTTTTTGAAGACTTCGGTTCTGAAACTCGAAAACCAAAATTTCAAGAGTCGGCTTGCGAAATGCTTCTGCTTCGGGCACTGCACGGCAAGAAAGACTGGTGTAATGGCGTCGGCTGCATGTTTTATACCCCTGATGACCTGACTTCATGGAAGAAGAGATAGCATCCGATGCAGGAATCCAAGACTCTGGTATTCAGGCTGGCAGAGGGCTACCTGCAGGCAGATAACCCAAATGTGTTGACTGCAACAGGGAAACATGAAGAACATCAAGAGGGATAGCTAAAGGCCTGTGCTGAGGCAGGAGTAAGAATTCCTTAAGTCTCTTTTTGGACTCTGAATAGTCATGGCTTTCCCAGCGGAAATGCTCCCTAAGGGTATGCAAGGTTTCACCAAAACAAAAATCTCCTGGAGGGGAAGCAGAGGGAATGGAATCCCCTGCATCAGAATCTTCATAAGTAGATAAGGGCAAATCCTGGTAATCAGAAGGAGCAGAAATATCAGATTCCTGATCAGAAGATAAAAAAAACACAAAATCCACAGATGGTATGTACGCTTTATTTGTACCAAGCAAGCATCTGGTACCTCGACACAACGCCTTCAAGGATAGTTAATATGATGCACCAAATGTACTTTTATACCAGGTGAACCATTAATTAATTATTCAATTATACAAATGACTTCTACATTTTAAAGAGACTACACACAATCAAATTACACAACATAAACGTCAAAATATATTACCAATATAAATATATTACTAATATAAATATAAATATTACTTATGCATATTTCTCAGTTAAATATACCTTGTAGACATTTATATGATGATAATGTTTGCCTCCAGATTTAGACCCCTAGGGTATAGGGTACCATAATTTAAAATTAGTCTGCTTTCCAAACTTAATAACCTATACTTTATGTCACCACCTCTGATGTCACTAGGTCTGGCAAGTAGAGTAAAGAAGAAAGTAGCATAGTTACCCCCATGAAACCTGCAAAAATGTCCTCCCACTGGACTATTAAAATTCTCATTTCTAATATCCCCAAATGTTCTAGGATTCTAACTTTTACTGCCCTCTTTGTTTGACCAATATACTACTTGACCGGATCACATCGTCACCCAATTATATACACAACCTTGCAAGAACTGCAAGAAAATCTGTTGTTATTTTCAAATTTCTTACCATTAATTACAGGACCTGATAGATTTTTAAACTTGCAAACCTTACATCTCTCACAAATATACATTCCTACCCTAGTAGTTTTGTTGTCCCAAAGTGGTCTATTTAGTAATTTCTTCATATTAAGGTATCTCCCATACGAAAACCTAATAAACCCAGGAAATAAATCACCCCCTATGTGATCTAAACACACAATGTGCCATAATTCTTGTATCAAATTCCTCATTATATTTGAAAATGGTGAATATTTAGATACAAAGAATAACTCTTTCACTGCACAACTGGGCTTCGAATTACTACTTATATACTCTTTTTCCTGGTGTTACTCATTTCACCACACAATACCTGATGTACCCCTTCATCCAACAAAATGTTATCATGACCTCTTTGTAATAACCTATCTCTAGTTTCTAAAAGGAATTGCTCTTTATACCCATCTTCAGATGTATTCCTAGAATGCAATCATGGATATCATGGATATGCCTGAATTCTCCTACTGGGAGCGAATTCAATAAATGTGGGGGGGTGCATACTTTCTGCAATCAAAAAATTGTTTACTGATGTTACTTTTCTAAATGGTCTAAATTGAATAGTATAATCATTCCCTACATAAAATTCAACATCCAAAAATTGAATCTTAATATTACCCATGGCCATGGTAAGTAAGTCCATGAAAATTTCCATTCAGTTCTGAAACAAAATCTTCAAATTCTGATGGCTAGCCCTTGCAAATAAAAAAGAGATCATCAATAAATCTCTTATAACATATTACTTTTGTCTTCCAAAAGTTAGTATTATACATGAACAACTTTTCAAAAAAGCCCATGTATAACACAGCATAACTGGGTGAGTAAGACTTTGCTGTTCCTTTCTTCTGTAAATATATCCTGTCTCCCGGGGGGGGGGGGTCAAACTTTTATGTATTTTGGGTATGGCATAAAAATAAGGATCATGAGGGTCCTTAATTATCATTTTTTTAACATCTTATCCAGATAAAAGACTCAACCTTTCTCCTCTTTCTAAAATCTCACTTAACTCACTGTTATATTCATTTACAGGGTTACTAGATAACACAACATAGTCTTCTTCTTTATTTAATAATATATTAACCATCCCATCGTACTGATTTCTTGACATAATGACCCAATTACCCCCTTTGTCAGCCTCCCTGAAAACCAATTCCTTCAAACTTGTTCTTAACTTCCTCAATTCTAACCACTCTAACTGTGTAAGATTAAACTTTGTTTTATACTTGACAAATTCACTATGGGCAAATTCAACATTCTTTAGTAACACCTGTTCAAAGAGAGTCACTGGTATTGACCACTTAGGGGGCATAAAATAACTTTTAACATCCAATGGGGGAACTAAAAATCTAGAATAGCCAGTGTCAAAACATACAATGTGCAATATTTTCATTTTAATCAAAATTGTCATAGTCATAAATCGACATATTCATCAATGCATTGTCTATTTCATTGTCTACTTCATCTTCGAACAATTGCTCTTTCAAAATGTCAGGCATATGACTAAAAGTATTAACATGCGTTTTGTTCTTACCAAAAAACACCCTAAGGTGAAATTTCCTACAAAAAATTTTGGCTTCCATCATTACCTCAGCCAAAGTATGAATTTTTGTAGGCACAAATTTAGTTCCCCTCCTTTAAAGACTTATCGCATTTTCAGTTAACACTAAATTTGACAAATTTACAATTTTTAGCTCTTCACTGATAGCAGGTTCAGGAGTAACATATTCAGTAACATTACACAAACCAAATTGTCTTACAGTCTCTTGCCTTTCCTGCCATTCTTCCGACCCTTGCATTGATTGCCTTTCGGTGACTAAGTCTGGTTGCTTGCCCTTGGAGAAAAATGAAAGGAACCTGAAGCACTGTCACCATCCAAATTTTCAAACGAAACGCTCTTTTTTGAGAGCGTCTCCACCGAAGATGTTGACAAGTCTCTAAGACTTGATTTACTGCTGGTGTTCTCTGTCCTTCCCCGATATTGATTTTGTTGAGTACGTGAAGTACACTGCCAAGAGAAAAGGATTCTGCTCTTAAAATCTTCAACATCACGGATCAATTTTCTCCTTTTACATGCCAATACACTCTATTCCACTTTATCCATTTCACTTTTTATATCACACATCTTACTAGAAAATACACTACTAGATGATTCATTCTTAAGTTTAAGCTGCAAATCTGAAATTTGATCACGCAGCTTACCAGTAGTATGAGTGCTCCATTTAACCAAAATACGGAGCCATTCTAAAGAACACCGTATGACAGCTTGCTTCCATTCTTCCTGTAAGTCTTGGTCTTCATCTTGGAAATCCCATGCAGGAAGTTGATTAACCCTTAACCCTTGTGGAGCAATGTTCGATTCAATATACTTTTCTAAAAGTTTTGTATCATAATAAAAATTGATTTCTTTCGCCATCAACCTTTGTAATTCTCCTAATTAAGGTAATAAGGTCTTCAGCCATTCTAAGCATTTGTCTTTCAGACATATGGGTCTGAGTCAGCGGTTTGGTAGTCGATTTTCTAGGTGTAGTGCGAGTTTTAGGCCTGAGGAATTCGGTACTTCTAGTTGGAAATGAAGCCGTCAGTTTAATATGAAAATCAGTAGGCCTGAATACACCCTCAGAAGCCAGACTGCACAGCGGCTCCGGACCCATCCAAGGTAAAGACATCTACAGGTTCCATAGTCGAAGAAGCATCTCGCGGCATACCGGACTCCGAAAGGGTCTCAGTAGAGGCCTGTGAAGTAGCAGGTATCAGGGGCTGCAAAAGTGCCTCACTGAGTACTGGCGGACTGGCAACTAGCTTAACAGAAGCAACATAGGCAGTTTTGGACCAATGCGGTCTGTCTCTGTCTTTATCCTTACATTTTTTCAGAAGATCGGTAGTTGGGTGGCTTAACGAAGCCATTTCGGAGTATGGAGATCGAGAATGACAGTATTTAGCTACAAAAATAGCCCATCAACGAATAGTTTGGGTGTTGAACAAGGCACAAAAACGACAGTGAGGGACGTCGTGGTCTGGGCCTAAACAGATGACGTAGTAAGAATGAAAATCTCTATGAGGTACTCGCTTTCCACAGGCAAGACAATTGTTAATTTTTCCTGACATCAGTTAGAGCAAGAAAAAAGGATCCCCAACGGGGTACTTACTTTTATGAAGACTTCAGGTCTGAAACTCGAAAATGAAAATTTCAGGAGTCGGACGACCGGCACTTGCAAACTGCTTCTGCTTTGGGCACCGCACAGCAAGAAAGACTGATGTAATGGCATCGGCTGCATGTATTTTACCCTTGACGACCTGACGTCATGGAAGAAGCGACAGCATCTGATGCAGAAATCCAAAGACTCTGGTATTCAGGCCGGCTGAAGGTTACCTGCAGGCAGATAACCCAAATGTGATGACTGCAACAGTGAAACACGAAGAACATCACTATTAGCCTAGGCCACTGCAAGAGTGATCTAATACTGAACATCATGGATTTATACCGGGTAACACCACCACCACATTGTTACTTTCTTGACCATCTCCACCTATAAGAATATGGATTTGGAAAATGATGGCAGGGTCTTGTTCAGCCAGTGCCATCTGTAACAAAGGGGGATATTTTGTATATGTCATTTGTGAATACCAACATGATGTATATAAGATGCTTGTGTTACAAATGTATTGGAACTGTATGTCATGTGTATATCAAACTGGTTTGTACAGACATATGTTAAAAAGGTATTTTATAAAGTACTTGTGCTTAAAATGTAACACCAGTGGACCTACTGGAAAAGAAAAGAAAAGTACATGTACTATTTTAACTGTTTAAATGTATATATTTTAACACTGGAAATTGGAATACAGGAAGTTAACTTTCAGAAAAGTAGCAGAAATTAAATAACTTTATGGCTAAGCCATAACAGATAATATATTTCAATTTCAATGCAGCAAGGAGATACAATGTCCAAAACTAGGGAGCTTTCTGCATTGTCTCTAGGGTGAAATAATTACTAGTCTTGAAATGTGAACAAATGTAATTGTTTTACGACTTCCAGCATCTGTCAAAGTTCTGAGGTCTATGTATTTTTCCCAGGTAGATATTAAATACTGCCAAGTTGGCAACACTGGGGGTTTCGCCTGGGACAGAGTCAGATGACAAGAAATTATGTCATTCTGCAAGCTATCTCAGCAGAAATATTTGAGATATTAACTTGAGGAGTCTGTTAGTGAGACAGAGCATTCTGTATTCTGTCTTGGGCCTGATACGAGCCATTCAACACATCTGCCTTGCTCTGATGAAGTAAGTTTCTAGGGAACAGTACAATTCTTTTGGATATAGTTGGGAATATAGCAAAGTTTAGTTTAGCTTTTTTTCTTTATTTAAGTGAGTCTGTCCTGCAATGTTGTTTTAAATATTTCCTGTAATTTTGAACTCTGATGTCACTGTGACCATAAACTGAGTATTTTCTTGTTCTTTTATTATTTATTATTAAATATGTTTAGACCTTTCACTGTGGCTGATCTGTCTAAAGATATTTAAGTTTTCAGAGTACTTGCATATTTACTTGGTGACACTGTGTGGGCCACTCCTCTAACAGTGTTGCTCTTGGTCAAACTACCATTTGTATTAATGTTACACAGTAAGACTGGGCACCCTTTGTTAAGGGCCTTAAAGTAGCTGATAAGCAGTTGGCTGGTGGCAGTGATACCTACCTTATAGTCTGGGCAAAAGGGGGCATAACTAGTAAACCCGTGCCAGCCTTTCCCAGGAGAGTGTGTGTGTGTGTGTGTGTGTGTGTGTGTGTGTGTGTGTGTGTGTGTGTGTGTGTGTGTGTGTTTGTGTGTGTGTGTGTGTGTCAGCTACTTGGGCAGGCACACGAAGCACTGGTTGGACAGAGAGGGTGCTGGAGGTCTTGGCTTGGCCACTCAGTTGAGATCTCAACTATAGAGTTGTGCCACTGGGGAGTCTTACTGGGGATCTGGAGGATGAGTGAGAAACCAGCCCTGGACTCACTGTGGTCTCTGTGTGCTCTAAAGGGAAATTGCACTTGATGCAGAGAGAGATGCATCTGGAAATATTGTGCGTGTACCTGTTATCCTCCCAGTGAACATCCTTCACTGTTGCTAGTGGTAAGGATTGAGGCTCCTTGATTCACTGGTCCAGTGGTGGGGTGTCATACCATCTATCCAGGATTGCCCTTCTGCTCAGAAATCCACATAAACATAATCTTAGGACAGCCACCAGCTTATCTCCAGTCTCAAATTAACATGTGGATACTATAAAGGCTACCACCCTCAACATGGTGAAAACAGAAGGTGTCACCCAAATCAAATAACTTGAGCTGTGACTTGACCTCACCCTGTCCTGCTCATTACATATCAACCACATTCAACTTAATAACTCAAGGTTCCATAACACCATGCCTTAACTGCTTTCCCATGCTGCGAAAGGAGGCCTTTACTACTTCCATCCAATATTTTTTTCTGTGTGTACCTCCCTATAGTCATAGCTGGATGCACTTCTTCATCTGGCTTCAGACATTCTTAACTTACACATACAAGTTCAATGTACTCTCTCTCTCCTCATCCAGGGTAAACTGGCTAACCCCCCACTTTCAGCCAGTCTGTCTATTGCACAGTGACTCTCAAACTTCTTAATGCTAATCACTGTTGAACATTATCTTGTACACTTTTTCTCCATTTACCACTCACTCTCTCACTTTTGTATTCAAGCTCTTGGGTCACCATACTCTTCTTCTGCCTTCTTATGTTTGCTAACATTGCTACTTAAAAATTAAATAAAGGCAGAAAAGCATTCTCCAGGTACTACCCATAGAGCCTGGAATCTTAATTGCAACTGAAGTAAACACCTTCACTACTGTACTACAAATGAAACAACCTTTGTACTGTAAATGCTTTAAAGGTATGACTTAAAGAATGCAATGTGTGTGTTTTTTTTTATGTCCTCTTTTTTAAACTACTGTTCTTTCTATAAATGCACTGAGTGTACATCATTGCAAGTTTCACTGTTCTTATTTGTATACTGGATCATGCTTTAAAATGGTCATCCCATGGTTATCAAAAGAACAAATAAAAAATCCCCATGCTCTAACTTACACACAAATTTAACTACATACAACTCAACTGCCCAAACAAATGCCCTCCTCTTCAATATATTATACAGTCATATTCCCCAAGTAGAACTCTGATCTTCAGATAAATCATTTCTAACTAATCTTAAATCCAACAGCACTGCAGGATACAGTCTTTACTCTAGTTGCATTTCAAACAAATGAAACAATATGCCTTAACCAAGAAGAGAAACTGAATTGCTTACTCTAAATCTAAAAAAATCCTAGCATACACATGTACCTGCACTTTTTTATGACCTGGCTAAAACTATTCTACCTATTTTTTTTATCTAATATGAAATGAATGAACTAATTAAGTAATTCATTCAGCCATTAGACTTACCTGTACTAATGTAATAATTTAACTTACTCAAAACTAATACTATTATCCTTAACTTCACTTTCCTTTGAACTTTTCTTTCTTATTTTCTTTACTACCTCTATTACATTACTATATTTTAATTTCTCTTTTCCTTTTATCTTCTGTTTTTACTCTCAATCTATTTTAACTACGTTAGTTTGTAAATTACGCTTTTATTATACTGTTTTTATATTTTCAATCTATTTTTATAGTATGTATTAATATTATCTTACCCTGTTATGTTTTTATTGTAACTTTATTTTTTGTACCTTGGAGATTTTCTCCTTGGGCCTTTGCTGGTCATTTGGACTATTCTGGGAAAGAAATGTAAAATAAATTAAAAACAAATCAGTATATATATATATATATATATATATATATATATATATATATATATATATATATAAAATAAAAACAGAGCACAATCTGATTCCCACACTACTGGCTTGCATACTGTATAACCCTAAGTCATTCATTTCTCCTCTCCAGTACTTACAGCCCATGCCATATAGTTACATATTGTTATATATGCTTAGCAAGGCTTACCACATTAAAATAATTCTCTTCGTATCAAAACAATCATTTGTTAGCTTACTTCTTTCCTTGGCATGCTCTCCCATTTCTAATTTTCACAATAACCCATGTCACTACTAAGAGCTATTACCTTGACTTTTACTTGGCAAGGTAACAGTGTTATGATCAATGTCACTGTGACATGGGGATAAGGTAAGGAAGTTACTTCTCAGAAACTTAAATGCAGTGGCAGAAACTGGCTTAGTAGGTAGTGTGGATAATAATACAAGCTTAGCAATGTTAAAAATTACAGCAGCTGGAAAACATTCCCTGATGAATTCACAATGACAGCCTCAGTGTACTTTGGCATCTTGCCATAAATCCCATTAATTTAAGGAATTATTCTGCTCACAGGTTATTGGCATATTTATAGTAAAGTATATGCATAGGTGGAAAAACAGCATGTACTCTATCAGAGGAGAAAATATCTAACAAACAGAAAGCTTTCACAACTCACATTGTGAGAGAATTACAGTACCAGTTAAAAAATGCATAGTTTAGCTACCTGCTCCAAAATCCCCTAGTAAAAGTGTTTGGAGTAATGCAAACTATAAAAGTAAAACATGATGTGTCCAGAGAATGACGGCATATTGTAAGTAAGAGGGGAGACTGTCAGTTGTTTTCGTACTCTTTCAGTGAGTGCTGTGGCCAGGAAGTAAATTCAGTGAAATCCACTTTCAGTTGCAGTGGACTTTGTCCTTTACACCTGTACTGTGTGACTGTAGAGCTGGTGTATATATAAATAAGGAGAGTTGGCATACATGAGGGTGTGAGAGGTGTCCCTTCACATGAGGGATGTAGAACAGCTTGTACTCCTGCAATAAAAGCATCAACAAAAATGCATAATTTCAGGTCTGATGAAAATGGCTTTTAGGAATTTATTTTTGTAGCTTTGGGAGATCAAGGAATGTGACATTATTGGGCGGAATTCCAAAAGGGCCACCACCAGCATTAAGCCCTAACATGGGATGTTATGGCTGAAGGCCAGCAAAGGTTGACCGCAGTGATCCTACACAGTCTGTAGAATCACCATGGTGGGCAGTCTCCTCGGCCGAGTTATATGCTGATGAATCATTCAGGGGGAGCAACCTATGCTAATTATTCATGTGTTCTCCCCCAAAGAATGCCTTCAGTAAGGCATGAATACAGTGGAGTGACTCACTGCATCACTCAGCTGTCTAAGTTAGTTCGGCCAGCCGAGTTAATTAACTCAGCCCAAAGTATGTGGTCACCCATTATTGTCAATGGATGACATCTCATTAGCGGTAAATGCCAGTGAGTTTAGCAGACAGATAGTGATGGAGATTTGTGCATGTGTGAGTGTACACAGAGGGATGAGTGTTCTCAAGTGAGAATGTGTGTGTGTCAAAGTGGGGAGGGGTTAGTTAGGGGATAGGTAGGGAAGGTGTATGTCGGGGGGGGTTGAGTGAGTCTGTGTCCATGAGTGTGATCAGGTCAAAGGGGTGTGTGTGTGTGTGTGTGTGTGTGTGTGTGTGTGTGTGTGTGTGTATGAAAATCTGTGTGTGTGGGGGGGCTGCCATGCCTTTAAACTTTTGTAGTCTATCAAGCAACCTCTGCAAATATTGGGGGGAACACTAGATATCATGTACACTAACTCCCTTAAAATGTTAACAGGGCACAGTTTTGCAGCAAGGAAGATGTTTGGGTGGGAGAACACTACACATCAGGGATACTCTTTAAATATTACACTAAGGTCATGTAAAAAGTTAACAGAATTATTAGTTATGTACTTACTATAATTAGAAGTTATGTCCTTACCATAACGTTCCATGTGGAGTGTTCATCTCGCCTTTGTTCTTACACCTGGGTTCGGAGCCGATCCTCGGCTCCGTGTCGGCCGCTTGCAAGCTCTGCATCGAGAAGAAGCTCGAGACAACCTAATACCCACAATTCCCCTCTGCCATTACCTCAGATCTAGTTTGCAAGCAAACCAGCAGTCAGAGAGAGAACACACTCATGCCAAAAATTTACATAAAAGCAAGAAAACTTATATCTATATATATATATATATATATATACACATGTACATCATATATATACAACCACTGCAAGTGCAGAAGCAGAATACCCCAGACCAGGCACCAAATTGAACGTTCTTCCTGAGGGTGGGAGGGTGGGAATGTAAGAACAAAGGCGAGATGAACACTCCACGTGGAACGTTATGGTAAGGACATAACTTCTAAATGTGAGAGTGTTCGATCTCACCGTTTGTTCTTACACCTGGGTAGCGTCCCTAGCTCCATGTTCCTGAGGAACTCACGGGAGAACGTTCTTGAGCACAGTGGAACCAAAGGTTGCCCTGTCCCTAGAAACCCTGTCTACTTTGTAATGAGAGATGAATGTATGTGGTTTAGACCAAGTAGCAGCTGCACAAATCGTGTCTAATGGTAGGCGAGCTGCATGAGCCAGGGATGTAGACACTGATCTTGTAGAATGTCCTTTGGGTTTGACAGATAAAGTTTGATTTGAAGAATCATAAACGTATATAATACAATCAGTTAGCCATTTGGAAAGAGTTTGTTTAGT
The DNA here is from genome assembly GCF_019279795.1 of Protopterus annectens. Taxonomy (NCBI): domain Eukaryota; kingdom Metazoa; phylum Chordata; order Ceratodontiformes; family Protopteridae; genus Protopterus; species Protopterus annectens. The sequence continues at coordinate 1,399,282,367 of NC_056726.1, forward strand.
AACCGCTACACCTTTCCTGCTGTCAGCAAAGGCTACAAAAAGTTGATCAGATTTCCTGTGATCCTTTGTTCTATCCAAATAAAATCTAAGTTGTCTATGGACATCCAATTTGTGTAACATATACTCCAATTTATTGGAGTGATTCTTGAAAAAGGTAGGTAATTCAATGGATTGATTAATGTTATTGATAGAGCAAACTTTGGGGAGAAAGGATGGATTAGTGCGAAGAGATACTCTGTCAGAGTGAAAGATCAAATAAGGGTGTTTAATAGAAAGAGCCTGAAGTTCAGACACTCGCCTAGCGGATGTAATGGCTACCAAGAAGAGGGTCTTCCACGATAAATACTTCAATGGACAAGAGGAGGCTGGTTCAAATGGGGGTAACATCAATTTAGATAATAAAAGGTTTAGATTCCAAGGAGATGTAGGGGTTCTAACTGGTGGTCTAATATGGAAAGATCCTTTTAAAAAGGCCTTACAAAGTCTGTGAGCCATAATAGGTGCCCCACATTCTTCCACATGAAAGTTGGAAATGGCAGCCAATTGCACTCTTAAAGTGGCAGGAGAAGCTCCTTGGTGGAACAATTCTGTTAAAAACTCCAAGATCTTGTTTAACGGAGCTATGACAGGGTCCAAATGCTGTGAGTTTGCCCAGAAGACAAAACGCTTCCATTTACTAGTGTAGGTCTTTGTAGTGGAAGCTTTATGAGAAGCCACTAGTATATTCTGAACTGCAGGTGAAAGAGAATCAGACCTGGCTAAAAAGGGAAGCGGAGCAGCCAAGCTGCTAGATGGAGTGACAGCGAGGGTGAGGAACCCCTGACGAGTGAGTCAGTAGATCTGGCTCTGGGTCCAGGATCCAAGGTCCCCGAATGCGGTGTTGCAAAAGAAAGGGGAACCAAATTTGACGAGGCCAGAATGGGGCAATGAGGATTATCGTCCTTTGTAGGTTGCTGGCTTTCTGCAGAAACTTTGCAATCAGGGGAAAGGGAGGAAAAGCGTACAGGAGACCCGGGGGCCAATCGTGCACCAGCGCGTCCCTGTGGACTTCCCCTGGAGGGGGTAATAGGGCAAAGTAGCTCCTGCATTTGGCGTTTATTGGAGACGCAAAATGATCGCAGGAAGGCTGGCCCCACTTGCGAAAAATCTTCTTCGCAACTGACTGTTTGAGGGACCACTCGTGAGGCAACAGGATTGCTCTGCTCAGCCTGTCGGCTATGACGTTGGATGACCCCGGGATGTGCGTTGCGATCAGAAAGCGACCCGTGGACTCCACCCATTGCCAGATTCTCATGGCCTCTCTGCATAGCTGATAAGACTTGGTTCCCCCTTGTTTGTTTATGTACCAGACTACGGACATGTTGTCTGTCTGAACTGCAATAGTCCCTAGAGGAAGAAGGGGAGCAAAGTGTTGCAACGCTAGAAACACTGCCCTCAACTCTAGAACATTGATGTGCAGATTGTACTCTAAATTGGTCCATTCGCCTTGGACTGTCTGTCCCTGAAAGATGCCCCCCCACCCTATCAGGGAAGCGTCCGTGGTCACCGTAGCTGTCGGCGTGGGTAGCACAAATGGTCTTCCGCTGGAAAGGTTGCAAGTCTGAAGCCACCAGGCTAGGTGTGATTTGCATGTGTTTGTAATCAGAATTTCGTGTGTCAGAGGTAGCTGTTGGAACGACCATTGTGCAAACAGTAGCCATTGTAGAACTCTCATGTGCAGTCTTCCCAATGGTATCGCAATGAGAGAAGCTGCCATGAGACCCAAAACCTTCAGAACCAGTTTTGCTGGGGATTTTCTGGATGACAGAAGAAGAGATATGTGGCTTTGTAGTGAGGCTATCCTTTCTGGAGGAAGCCTTAGAATTAAATGATGCGTATCCAATTCCGCTCCTATGAATAAGATATGCTGTGATGGCTGTAGTAAAGATTTTTCGAAATTTACGGAAATTCCGAGGTGAACACAAAGTTGTAGAGTGTAATCCCTGGCCTGTATCAGTTGACGCCGGGTGGTGGCAGAAAGGAGCCAGTCGTCCAGACACGGAAACACCTGGAATCCTAGGTGTCTCAGATGAGATGCTACCACTGCCATGCATTTGGTGAAAACCCTGGGGGCTGAGGTCAGACCAAAGGGCAGGGCTCGAAACTGATAGTGACTGGCTCCCAGCCGGAAGCGCAAATGATCTCTGGACGCCCTGGCCATTTTGATGTGGTAGTATGCGTCCTTCAGATCTATTGAGCACATCCAGTCGTCCTTCTGTAAGAATGGAAGGATCGATTGAAGCGTGACCATTCGGAACTTTTCTTTCTTGACGAAGGTATTGAGGTTGCTTAAGTCCAGAATCGGCCTCCAGTCCCCTGTCTTCTTTGGAACTAAAAAGAACCTTGAGTAAGTTCCGAATCCTCTTTGGTCCGCTGGGACTGGTTGGATGACTCTTTTTTCTAGCAGCTTTGAAATTTCTATAGCTGCTGGGTCTCGCAGATGGGCGCACATCTGGGAGTCTTCTCTTTGGAATGGGGTGGATAGGAAGGGTATTCTGTAACCTCTGGTAACCACGCTTTTTACCCAGTTGTCTGTAGTAAGATTTTGCCAGGCCTGAGGGTATAAAGCTAAGCGACCCCCGACTGCCTCCAGAGCAGGACAGTCAGGCCTCCTCTCAGGAGTGCTGAAAAGGTTTTCCAGGGGGTGTATCCCTGTCACCTTGGTTTTGCGGACCCCCTCTGCCGCCGGGGCGGCGTCTTCCACCTCTGCCCCCTCCTCTGCCTCTAGAGGGGGCATCACCCTGCGTGCCTGGGAAAGATTCTTGGGGTTTTCGAAACCACATTTTTCCACCGCGTTGCCCTTTGGGGTACGGTCTGGATGGGGTGGAAAAACGGACTCCGACAGCAGACAGAGTCTTTCCCTCCTGTTCACACCGGGTAAGGGTCTCCTTTACTTTGGGGCCAAAGAGAGTGGCACCGTCAAATGGGGCATTAGTAAAGGAAGACTTGAAGGCTTCCGCAAATGAACATAAGCGCATCCAGGATTGTCTACGAAGAGCAATCGCTGAAGCTGCTGCCCTACTCGATCCTTCGGCTGCGTATGAGATCAGCCTCATGGACGAGTTCACAATGGATGTAAGGGTATTGAGATGTGCTGTAACTTTCTCTGAAACAGCAGCATCTGTAGTACCCTGGAGGGTATCTCCCAACTCTTTGATTAGATCCCTCTGTAGTCGTGTAAAGTGGGTCAAATAGTTCAGGGATCGCATAGAAAAAGCCGCTGAACTAAAAATGCGCTTCCCGTACCTGTCCATAGTCCTAGAATCTTTGTTAGGCGGATGGACAGATGAGGAAGATTCCGACATCTCCTTTTTCGTGGCCGCTGCCACCACCATAGCGTCCACTGGAACTCCCTTTGTGAGATAAGCCTTGTTTTGGGGTGCAGTAATATACTTATTAGGCTTTCTAGGGACTGTTTCCACCGTGTCAGGTGTCTCCCACGCCCTTCGAGCAATCAGCTCCATTAACTCATCGAAGGGCGGAGTGACCCAGGAGGAGGAAGGGCGAGCACCAAATGCCTTCAGCAAAACTGACTCATCCTCAGAAGGTGGGAGGGATTGCCAATCACCTCTCTGTTTTAGGATCTCCAAGATGTCAGAAAAAGAGACATCCTCTGAAGGTGACTTTAGGGACCCTTCTGACTCATCCAAGTCAGTGTCCGATGTCAATGATTCTTGTGGAGAATCTAAGTGTCTCCTCTTACACAATCTTTTCCTAGGGACTTCTTCGGGGGGAGCATCCGAAGAAGCCTCCGAGGAAGAGGGGGCACCCTCCAGGGGTGGCTGAGACACATGTGCTCGACGCTTGGATGTAGCCGTTGGTGCAGAGGAGGATAACGGTCCTTTATGGGGTGGAGAGGCTGCTTCTACTGATGTGGTTGTCTGGGTAGACAACACCTTCCTCATGAGGTCGAAGGCCCCCGGGTCCCGAGTCGAGGTATCTCCCGGTTCCGAAGAAATGGGAAGAATCCCCGAAACAGGCACCGAAGGCATCGACCCCGAGGACGGAACCGAGTCGATCCGAGCCGAGGCCCTGAGAGGGAGAGTCGGGACCGAAACATCGGTCCGACTCTCGGTCCTGGAACCAAGGATGGATCTTCGGCTCCGAGACTCCGGTACCGGATCCGATGGAGTCGAGGTGAACGGAGCCGACCGAGAAAAGGACGGTTCTGGCACCGAGGGCTCCACAATCAGTAGATCAGCTTCTTCCGGCTCCAAAGACTGGACAGGTCTCGGAGGAGGAACAGATGGAGATAATGGAAGGCCTTCAAGTCTCGACACCAATTGAGAGGAAACCGAGATGAGTTTGGATAAGGCCGTATTCTCCATTAATTTCTGCACCACGCGGTCTACATCGGTGTCGGAGAGGGGCCTGGAAGAATGGGTCGAAGGAATCAAAGATGGAGCCAACCTCAACAGTGTCGGGGGAGGGAGCTCCGTCACCGGTTCCAAGACTCGAGGCTCGGAAACTGACAACAGTTGAACACTCGGTCCCGAAGCCTGTGGAACCGGTGATCGAACCTTAACTGAAGAGCTCGGAGCCGATGACTTGGGCTCTGACGTCTTTGATTCCTTCGAGGATTTTGATGCCTGGTCTGAAGCATCCAGAGCCTCTTGAAAAGAAGGTTTTAACAAACCCCTATCCATGAGTTTCCTGCGCCTATCTGTCATGACCCTCCCACTGAAAGAATGACAAATAGAACAGTCTTCTTGCAGATGGAGAGGGCCAAGACAGTAGACGCAGGAACTATGATTGTCAGTAACTGACATCTTTTGCCCACATTGGCAACGCTTGAATCCAGATTTAGCCTTCTCAGACATCTTAAACTTAATATGGTAGAAAGTGTAGAAGTCAAGTCCAGCAGTAAGTCCAATCCGGTGAAATTGTCGAATCCAGTAAAAGAAAAAATGTCTATCCGGTAGTCAATCCAGTAAGGGGTGGTAGGCCCCGAGGGAAACTCTAATAAGTTTAAAATTAAACTTAAACGGGACCGAGAATTCCTCAACCGTACCACACACACACACTTAGTCACTAAATAAACTTTTTAGAATAAAATTATTCTGAAATAACAAGAAAAAAATCTTAATCTTAGCTTTAGTTGTTCGAGCTCGAGCCAGTGATGCGAACGCTGCAGCGGCAAACTAGATCTGAGGTAAAGGCAGAGGGGAATTGTGGGTATTAGGTTGTCTCGAGCTTCTTCTCGATGCAGAGCTTGCAAGCGGCCGACACGGAGCCGAGGATCGGCTCCGAACCCAGGTGTAAGAACAAACGGCGAGATCGAACACTCTCACATCATGGTATCTGTGTTGTCTTCTTTCATTCCTCCTCACGAATGGGTTACGGGATCTGTGCTCAGATCTGACTCAGCCACGTTTTTTCAGACTAGGATCCAAGTCTCTAGCTCCTTCTGCTACCCACATTGCCCTGCACTCTAACCAACCTCCTCCGATCGAGTCTGTTGCCCAGAGATAACACAGGGCAAAGAATAGAGAGATATTAAAATACACAGTTATAAGTTTATAAATATATGTGTCTCCATAAACAGAGGCTCAAATACCAGGAACAGCAGTTCCCAAAGACAGTTCTCTCCAGGTCTTCTAGAGTACCAGGAAGGGGGATGGCTGGGTGGGAAGGTGAGGAGGAATGAAAGAAGACAATACAGATGCCAAGTTATGGTAAGTACATAACTAGTAAATTTGATGTTGTCTCTTTCATTCCTCCTCACAAATGGGTAGACTCCCCAGCTATACAACTCCTGGGTGGTCTCAAGGAAGGATATGCCAGAGCACAGCTGAACCGAATAAAGCCCTGCTCCGGGAAACAAGATCCAATTTATAATGTGATACAAACATGTTAGCCTTAGACCAAGTTGCTGCAGCACAGAGATCATCTAACGAGAACCTGGAAGAGAAAGCAGATGAGATGAACATAGACCTGGTGGAGGGGGGCCTGGGGAGGGTGAGGTAGTTGCAAACCATTTTTGTCATAAATAAAGGAGATACAGTCTGTAATCCACTTGGTGAGAGTAATCTTGGAAACTGCCTGACCTAGACGGCTAGCAGTGAAGGAAACAAATAACGGATCTGATTTTGGTCCTGTGCAAGTAAAAACATAACTGTCTGTGAACATCCAATGACTGTAACAATCGTAAACCATCATTGTAGAAATTAGGGAAAAAGACTGGTAGTTGGACAGTCTGATTGAGACTGGCCTCTGTAGCTAACTTGGGCATAAAAGAAGGATTTGTATGAAGGTATACTCTTATCCTTGTGGAAAATTATGTAATGTGGCTTAGAGGATAAGGCCTGAATTTCCAATATTCTGTTAGCTGAGGTGATCTCAACAAGCAGAACAGTCTTCTATGAAAGAAACTTTAGTTCACAGTCACCCGCTGATTCAAAGGGTTTGAGTTAAGCTCTACAAAACCACAGTGACATCCCATGGTGGAGAGGGATCCTTTACCGGAGGCCTAAGGAGAAAACCCCCTTTCAAAAAGGCCTTGCATAATTTAGAAGCTGACGAGCAGTTGAGAACATTGCAAGAATTAGAGACAGCCGCTAACTGGAGTTTAATGGTAGAGAAACTAGCTCCATCTTTGAAAAGAGATGCAAGGAAATGCAGAATATCACAAAAAGGTGCCAAAAATGGATCAATGTTTTCGTTGGAAGCCCAGAATACAAACCTCTTCCATTTGCTACCATAAACTTTCTTAGTAGCTGTTTTTTAAGAGGCCAAAATAATGTTTCAGACTGGGGAAGAAAGCCTGGGCCTTCGAATAATTACTAGAAGTGGAGAAACCAAGTGGTCAATTTGAGAGGCTTCAGATTAGAATGATAACCCTCTATGGGGTGAGAAAGGAGATCCTGTTTGGATTCCATAATCCATGAAGGATACTTCAGGTGAGACCAGAGGAAGGGGAACCAAATCTAACGAGGCCAGAAGGGAGCAATGAGGATTACTGAGGACTTCAGATGCTTTACTTTCTGGAGAAACTTTGGAATCAAAGGTAGTGGGGGATAAGCATAGAGGAGACTGGGGGATCAATCAACCACAGCATCCCTCAGGGACTCCCCCCCCGAGGGGGGATCAAAGCGAATTAATTGCTGAATTTATTCTTCTGGGGGATGCAAATAGGTCTCAGCAAGGTTGGCCCCAATGACTGAAAATTAAATCTGCTACTGACTGATTTAGGGACTACTTGTACGGGGTCAGAATGGACCTGCTGAGCTTGTCTGCCAGAATGCTGGATTTCCCCAGAATGTGTGTTGCAAGTAGAAAGCAGTCCGAAGGCATCAGCCATTTCCAAACCCTCATGGCCTCTCTGCACAGTGGATAGGAACGGGTTCCTCCCTATCTGTTAATGTACCAATACAACTGACATGCTGTCTGTGAAAACATGAAGCAGGCAACCAGGCTCCACACAAATATTTAATAAATTAAGCTCTTTCATCCAAAAACACAAAGGACTTCATCATGCTGTCTGTGTGGATCGCAATCATTCCTACAGGGAAATTGTCCTGAAAGGCTTGAAACTATAGGAAGACAGCTCTCATCTCCAGAACACGGATATGCAATCTGGTCTCTATGGGTGTCCACGTGCTTTGGACCATCTTCCTGTTGTAATGTTCCCTCATCCCAACTGGGAAGCGTCTGTGGTCACTGTGGCGGAGGGGGATGTGAGAAAGAAAGGTGTGCCTAATGTCAGGTAGTCCGACAGAAGCCACCATTGAAGATGTCTTCTGCAAAAAGGAGTCAGCTTAATATGAACAGAAAGAGGCTGGTAGAGAACAGACCACTGAGCAGCTAAAGTCCACTGAAGGACTTGCATAAAACATCTTGCAAGAGGAACTAGTGGGATGGCTGCCACCACAGAGCTTGGAGAATTAGCCTTGCTGGGGGGGGGGGAGCCAGACGCAACACTGTTTGTACCTTGTCTCTCAAGATTACAACGCGATGAGAGGGAAGGGCAACAATCTAACTGACTGTGTCCAAGGTAGCTCCAATGAACTCTAAAGTTTGCATAAGGGTAAAAATGAACTTTGCCAGGTTTACAACAATCTCCAGATAATTGGCAAGGTTGAAGAAGTAATCTAATCTCTGGCCTCTGTCAGCTGATGCCTGGTTGGGGCAGTGAACAGCCAGTCATCCACGCAAGGGGATACCCAGAATCCTTGCAGTATGAGTTGAGCTGTGACTACTGCCATACATTTGGTAAGAATCCTGGGGGTTGTGGTAAGTCCAAAGGGATTGAAAATGACCGTCTCCCAGCCGGAAGTGCAGATGACTCCTGGAGCGCCTGTCTATTCTGATGTGATCGTATGCATCCTTTAAGTCCACAGAGCACATCCAATTGTCCTTCCACAGTAGCGGGAGAATGGACTGAATCATCATCATTCAGAACTTTGCTTTCCTTATGAGCAAGTTTTGCTTAGATCCAATATGGATCGCAGGTCCCCAGTTTTCTTTGGCACTAAAAACAAGAGAGAGTAAGCTCCAAATCCTCTTTGTGCGATCAGGACCTCTTGGATGACTCTTTTTTTGCAGCAGACTTAGAATTTCTGCTATTGTAAACTCTCTCTGACTAGGTGGAACATCAGGACTTTCTGACCTCTTCGGAGAACTGTGGAAAAGAATGTAGCCTCTACAAACATTTGTCGAGCTACTTGGGGATCAGTTCAACCTAGTCTGGCTCCTTCCAAGCCCAGGTGGACACCAAGACCACTAACTCATCTGCCAAGGGAACCACCCAGGATGCAGATGGGCCCGTCCTGAAGGCCTACAAAAATATGGACTCCTCAGAGGAAGGAGGTTGAGCTGGCCAACCACCACTCTGCCACAGGATCTCTAAATTTCTCCAAAGGAGACATCCTCTGGTGGTGATCCGGGGAATCCCTCCCCTAAATCAAAGTCCATATCATTGGTGACCGACTCTGAGAGGGAGTCAATGTGCCTTCATCTGCATGTCCTCTTATGAGGGATCTCCTCTGTGGGGTGCTCAGAGGAGGTCTCGGAAGAGGAGGGGATTCCCTATGGGGCAAGATTTTGGAAGCCAGTCTGGACGGCTTGACTTGGGACAGGAATGACAGGCTCAAGTCTCTGAAACAAAGGGACCAGATCCCTATGGGTAGAGAAAGCCCTTTCTACCACTAGGAAAGCCAATGGACCCAGAGAATCCCTCCCCAATTCCACCGAAGCCGAGGCTACAGAGGAAGAGTGGGCCGGAATCCCCAAGCCCTGGATCCCTGGAAGAATCGGATCTAAACTGTCCAGCACCAAAGCACTGAGGGGAAGAGACGGCTCCGACAATGTAGTAGTTGATCCCCTCCCCAGATCTGACTGGGACCTCCTGGATCAGAGACTTGCTGCGATCCGATGACAATGGAACTGAGGAAGTCAAGGCAACGGTCGGAGTGGAGGAAGGTAGGCTGCACATTTTCTATAGGGCAGGGTTGGAATATAACAAGTAAAGAGCAAGAAAATAATGCCAAAACACTTATCTAATAGGAGATACTCCAAAAATACCAAAAACACACTGAAGACATGGGAGACCATGTCCGATAACATTGGCAGCAAACGAGATCTGAGGAGGATGGTTAGACTGCAAGGCATTGTGAGTAGTGGGAGGAGCTTGAGACTTGGATCCTAGTCTGAAAAAAAGTGGCAGAGTTCATACCATCCACAGTAGTAGTCTTTATGAATCCCAGTGATTATCCAGATGGTACAGCCTTAATGGACAAATTTACGAAATGTGACAGAAGACACTGAATCTACCCAGTTATGAATATGATGTTGGACAACAGGTGTGTTCATGTTTGTAAATCTCAGCTGTGGTTCATGTAACCTACAGCAGTGCACTCCAGAAAGAGTCAAAATGTGAAGAGACTTGGAGGGAAGCAAACAGTACTTTGCCAGCGTGCATATGCAAAAGAGCACTTAATACACTCAAAGCACAGCTTCCCTACCTACATGTATTACATTCCACTTGCTTGAGTTTTGTCAAGGTACAAAGTACCACGAGCACCCAATGCTAAACATTTCCCTGGTGGGTAGTGGTCCTCCAGTCAGCACTCATCAGGAAAGTGTAGTCACAGCAATAAATGTATCCTGTTGTTTAGTGGAAAATGTCTGTTATCCTGCCAGTTTCTGTATCTTTTGACAGCTTGAAACCCAGGCAATGTAATATTTCCTTTGCCAAGACATTCACTTTAAGAGCATACCAGGAAGCTTATCTTTTTAATTAGTGTAACTGCACACAAAATGATGATCAGTGATGACTTCTTCAATTCATTGAATAAAAAAAATGAATTTACTACACATAAAAAAATGCCAAATCAGATTTAAAGTCTGTGCACACACTAAAGCACTACCTCTACAAAAAGAATATCAGTTGATAACTGTCACCAATATGAATTATGTGCATGTTCCTCTGGTCAATCAGCATTCAGCTAGTATGTCCACTTAAGGCATATTATAAGCTGATGTGCTTGCACTGTGAATGTGAATAGACTTGACAGCTGCTAGTAGTGAATTTGAACAATGACAAACTTGTCCAGTCCATACCTTACAACTGCCCTGAATTTCGTGGAACAATTTAGGGCTCAATATAATATGAATTTCTGACTGGACCCTTTAAATTCTGATTTATTACTAATTTTCATTTGTACTTCCTGCTTGCACACTGACGTCACTGCACAGCACAAGCATTCCTTGCAGCAGTATCAACAATTAATGATGAATGTGTCATCTTTGAGCGAGCTCTGCAGGAACCCAGGAAGAAACCATACGGCACAAATTCCCTGCCTTTTGCTGTTTTGCTTTTACATGTCAGGAGTGCAACTTGCATATGTACTGTGTGATGCTTACACAACTGTGGTGAAATACTGCACACAATGGGGCAGGGAGGATTATTTGAATTGAGGACAGGCCAGTGACTATAAGAAAAAACAATAACTGAGCGAGTGAACTACTACCAGCTTGTGAAAATCATGCAGCTCAGCTGTTACAAGAAAGAAGAAAGTAGTTTTATAAGTTCTGTAAAAGTAGACATTCAAATTCCTCATTGCTTCAGTGGCATTAAGCCCTTTATGAGTGTTGTTCCTTCTGTGGAATTCCTATCCAGCAACAGTGCAGTAGATTAACAACGTCCCTGCCACCAAACAATTTAAGGACACTGTTAACTCCAGTCAGCTTTGAAGATCACCCACTCCTTTTCTGAGTGTTGTTCCTTAGGTGGAATTCCTATCCAGCAACAGTGCAGCAAATTAACAACGTCCCTGCCACCAAACAATTTAAGGACATTGTTAACCCCAGTCAGCTTTGAAGACCACCCATTCCCTTTATGAGTGTTATTTCTTCAGTGGAATCCCTATCCAGCAACAGTGCAGTAAATTAACAACATATGCTATACTGTGTATTCACTAATCCTAACAATCTATACCCACTTGATGAAGAATATAACTTTGTGCCTACTGTGTGCCTCATTAAAGTACTGTCCCTGGTCAGCTATAGCACTCCCTCTGTACCCCACCCCACTACCCCTGCTCTCTCTAGTCTTTAGATCATTCACCCTCCCACATAACCTTACACCCATCCACTTTCTCTGTTAGCTCTTTCCCTCTACTCTCATGTCTTCCTACTGACACAGTCCCTCATATCTCTACCTACCACCTGTTTGTTTCCTTCCTCTGACCTCTCTCTCCCACATAGAATCCCTCTGGTCTCTTTCTCCCACATAGAATCTCTACTCTCACCTTTCCCTACCATAGTCTCTTTCATTCACCTCTATAGCCTTGCTCCCAGCCTAGCAACTGTCAGTTCCTCTGCTTAGATTTGTGTAAAACCTAAACCAAAACAGGAACCTATGACATTAATTACAACATTCTCTCCCCTGTGCTAAAGTATCCGACCTCCTCATTGATTGTTTTTTTCTTCTTGTTTAATGAACGTACATGAAGGTGCTGCCCCACTCCATTCGCCCTCGCTAACACACAGGCTCACTTCGCTCCCCTAGCCTACCCCCATTCCCACCCACCTCCACATCAATTACATGTATAGTTATAGACCACATCCCCAACACAACTCACTCCCAATTAACTAATCACACCTCACCAATCATCCCCCACACTTGAACAGTCCACCATACCCCTATTCAACAACTGACAAGTATAACTACTGATATCACTCCTACACCAAACCAACTATTCCTGCAACTCAACATGTCCTATATACATCACACCCAGCTATTAAAAGTATTATGTTCCTCATTAACTATCCTGTCTCTCCTCCTGCTGTAAATCCTTTCCTCCTACCACACACAACTTAATATCACCTCCCCACCACCATGGCAAACAAAATCTACAACCAGTCCCAGAAAAGAAGACATTTCCCTATATCACCCTGCGACCTTTCCTCCACCCAATCTTTTTCCTTGCTATATAATGCTCTTAAATACAAAACTAGCCCTCCATATTCCCAGAAAAAAGCTAAGATATTGCACAAACTGAACAAACTAGCTATACCTACTCCAAAAACCGACTTGCTGTGGGAACATTCACCCTAATACAGGACCCAACAAATCTAACCATAGAACCTTTCAACAACTACATCCTCTATATCTAAGACCAACCTCATCTCTCCTCCTTTTAAACATTAATGTTTAAAGTATTAACAAAACCCAGGACCTTCATGCCGTACTAGCTCTATACAAGCCAGAAGTTGTTGTGCTAACAGAAACTTGGCTCAAACCTGAAGACCACGATAATGAAATTACTGCCCCTGGGTACATTACACGTAGAGACAGATCAGGTAAAAAGGGAGATGGTGTTGCAATACTATTCCAAAACCACCTCACTATTGAACAATATGAGTGTAATTCCCAAGAAGTAAAAGACATAGAACTAATTCTAGCCAAATTAAAATTTAACTCCAACAAACAAATAATTATTGCAGGTGGATATATCCCACCAGGTAATAATACTATCATACTGGAAAGCCTACTAAACTGGATGTCATCCTCTCTTCCTCAAGAAACCATACTATTAGGTGACTTTAACATTGACTGGTCTGACTGTTCCAGCCAAAATCCCACCACATATATTAACCTCCATGGGTTTAACCAAATTATTACTGCCCCCACAAGAATTGACAAATCCTCCAAACGCCAGTCCATCTTAGACTGGATTCTGCTATCAGACCCTGCACTGGCTCAACAATCAGGCTGTCTTCCTGACAGTCTGAGTGACCATCAAGTGACTTACCTAATTAGGAATCGATCCCACCACAATAAACCCATCCTCAGAGAAGTACATAACAAAAAGACATTCAGAGATAATGACCTAATCAATTCACTAAAATGCTACAACTGGACTCCCTTAAAACAACTACCTCTAGATGATGCCGTGCAGTACTTCAACTCAACCTTCCTAGAAATCCTAAACTGTCATGCACCCCCCAGAACCATTAGAATCAGGACTAAATATGCCCCATGGCTAACAAAAGATACTAAAACCATAATGAAAGAAAGGGACAAAGCCTGGTTACAATTTCACAAACAAAAAAACACCACCTTGAGACAGACTTATCTTGAACTCTGCAACAAAGCTAAAAAACTAATAAAACTTGACAAAACTAATTACCATATAACCATGCAAGAAAAATATGCTCACAACCCTCAAAAATTATGGGCCACTATAAATATTTTACTGCACCCAGGAAAATCCACACTCCTACCCCTGTATTACCAAACAACCATGACAACATCCCCACCCTATTTAACAAATACTTTACTGAAACAGTCCAAGCCCTAGCCAACACCTAAATTACTGCTAGCAGCCCCTTACCTACAGAGACCCCTACCCACTTCAGTACAACAAACAACTCCTCCAGTTTTCCCTGGACCCAGTCCCCACTAATACAATTGCTAAACTCCTCACAAAACTGAAACCAACCACTCTGGCAGCTGACATTCTGCCTGTAGACTTCCTTCAAATAACAGCTGAAGCTATAGCCTATCCAGTGTCCATTCTCATAAATAGGTCAATATCAGAATGTAACGTACTTCACTCCTGGAAAATATCACATATTATACCACTGCACAAAGGGGGTAAGTCCCTTGAGATTACCAACTACCACCCTACTGCAATCTTATCACCTTTATCAAAAATATTAGCGAGAGTAGTTCATTCCCAACTAATGCAGTACCTCCTAAAGAACGACCTGCTTTCCATATCCCACCATGGCTTCAGACCTTCCCATAGCACTACTACAGCACTACTCTCTTTTACCAACATTGTCAATCACAATAGAAACAATTGGCTATTTGTATCCTCAATATTCTTAGACTTATCAAAAGCCTTTGATATGGTGAACCATAGTATGCTTCTAGAAACTCTACCTTCCCTTAGCATAAGCTCCTCCACCATAACATGGTTCAATAACTACTTATCAGACCATCAGCAGGCAGTTCTATGGCAAGACCATTTGTTCCCCCTGCTACCAGTAGCCATAGGTGTCCCCCAAGGGTCCATCCTAGGCCCTTTGCTATTCTCACTATTTATTAACCAGATACCTTCATCCTCACTCTGCCTCAGTAGTGCAATGCGCAGATTATATCACTATTATATGTGCCTCCCCCACCCTACATGAGCTAAGAAACATAACCCAAAAACTTTTCCTTAGCAGAAGCATGGTTCACTAACATGAAACATATTCTTAATCGCAAGAAAACAAACTCATTCTCTTTAGCCCTGGTAGATCTCCTCCACTAAATAATGACTTTACCATAACATCTAAAGATAATATACAGATCACCCCAACAACACACACAAAACTATTAGGTGTTGAAATTGACAATAATCTAACATTCAATATACACATAGCCCAAACAATTAAGAAAGGAACAAACAGTTCATCACTAAACCTACCAAAGCCACCTTAGCAAGGACTCACCTCTTATCCATTCTCCTTTATGCCTCCCCTATCTTAACTAACCTTTGCCACACCAAACTAAGCAAATTGGAATCCTGTTACAACAAGATTGCCAAGTTTGCTACTGATGCTTCTCATAGATCCCATCACTGTCTAGCCCTCAAGCAACTTAATTGGCTCGAGTTACCTCAACTACTCCGACTCAACCAACTCTCAATAGTACACAAGCTCTACTACCTTCCTGACAAAACCTCGGCACTTCAGAATCTGATTCACCCCTACACCACCACCACTAGAACCTTAAGATCTAGTTATCAGAACCACATAAATGTCATCAAACATAAAAATGACGCTGGTAAATCTCTCTCTGCCTGCTCCATTGCCAGAACGTGGAATTCACTCCCAAGCCACTTAACTTCCACCACCTCTACTTCCCAATTTAAAAAAACTTCTCAAAACCCACGACATAACTAAAGTACAGTTTTGTACCTACCATAAATGTAGATGTTCGAGGATCCACATTGCTGCAGTCCTAACTATTGGGGTAGTCCGCTGTCCAGTCGGCCCGAATACCAAAGTATATGGCTGATGTCGGTCAGGGCGCATTAGACTGACGTCAGTACGTCAGGGTACTAATGCGCATGACCGACGTCATATCCTCAGTCTTTTCTTGCCCCAGATGTCAGAAGACCCTAAAAAGACAAGGCCAAAACCAAAAACTCCAAACATACCTGCACCAAAGATATGTACAATATATACAAAATTACCAGAATATAACCTCACCTACACAACCACCCCTAAACACAGAGGGAAGGAGGGAGGTAATTGGACTGCAGCAATGTGGATCCTCGAACATCTACATTTATGGTAGGTACAAAACTGTACTATGTTCTTCATTCCACATTGCTGCAGTCCTAACTATTGGGTAGAATCCCAAAGCAGAGGTAAGGGAGGCTGGCAAATCATAAGGAAGCAGGAGCTGACAACATGCCTTGCAAAATAGCTGTGGCAAAACCAGCCCTAGACTTAGAGTAGAGAGGAAGGTGATAATGCTTAGAGAAAGTATGCACTGAACTCCAAGTAGCTGCCTCCAAAATATCCTTAGTTGCCACCCCTTAGAAATGCTGTTGAAGTGGCAGTAGCCCTAGTGGAATGAGGCCTAATCCCAGCTGGAATCTCCTTGCCATGATGGGAATAACAAAATGCAATGCAAAACCCAATCCACTTAGAAATAGTTTGTTTTGACACAGGCTTGCCCTGAGAACTCAAAGCAAAAGAAACAAACAACTGCTGAGACTGCCTAAAATCCTTAGTCCTGCTTAAATAATAACGCAATTGCCTGTGCACATCTAAAGTGTGCAAAATCTTTTCCCCTTTATTTTGGGGATCTGCATAAAAAGTAGGCAAATGAATAGTTTGGTTTAAAGCCACACTAGAAACCACCTTAGGCATAAAGGAAGGATTAGTACGTAATGATACCCTATCCTTATGAAAAATCAAAAAAGGCTCTACCGCCATAAGGGCCTGCAATTCAGAAACCCTTCTTGCAGAAGTAATGGCCAACAAAAAAGCAGTCTTCCATGACAAGTATTTCAATTCAGCAGTAGCCGCAGGCTCAAAGGTTGTAGAGTAAGTTTCTCCAACACAAAATTGAGATCCCAAGCAGGAGTAGGAGCTCTACGTGGGGGTCTTATATTCTTTGCCCCTCTAAGAAATTGCTTGAATAAAGGATGCGAAAACAATGGTGGGTCACAATCATAGTGAGCTGAAATTGCTGCAGCATGAATCTTAATGGAAGAGAAAGACAAACCTTTGTCCAATAACTCAGTAAGATATTGAAGAGCCACACTCAAATTAGGCTCAGAAATCTTCAAATTGTTTGCTGCACTCCAAAATGAAAATCTCTTCCATTTTTCTGCGTACACTTTCCTTGTACTAGGTCTTCTGGCTTCCATAATCACATTTAAAACTTGTTGAGGAAGTTGAGACCTGCTGTGTTTCAAAACAGAATATGCCAGGCTGTTAGATGAAGAGAGTGAAGCTTGACATTGAGCAGGTGACCGTCCCTCTGAGACAACAGGTGTGGAATCAAAGGTAAAGGCCATGGAGGCTTCCTTACCAGACTCCTCAGTAATGGGTACCAGTGTTGCGAGGCCAATCTGGAGCTATTAAAATCATCCTTGGCTTGTCTTGTCTGACCTTTAGGAGCACCTTTGGGAGAAGAGGCAGAGGTGGAAAGGCATACACATGAAGATTTTTCCAACTGAAAGAAAGAGCATCCACTTTCCAAGCTGTGTGATGAAACCTCTTTGTGCAAAACTTTGGCAGCTGGTGGTTTAGTGGAGAAGCGAACAGATCTATGTCTGGAGTTCCCCATGACACTGTCAATTTTGAAATACATGAAGATCCAGTTTCCACTCATGGGGATCCATGATTTGTCTGCTTAACACATCTGCTAAGGAGTTCTGTGCTCCGGCAGAAACCTTGCCTGAAGAGTTAGTTGCAAGCTGAGCGCAGTCTCCCATAAAATCATTGCTTGCCTGCACAACGGGTAAGAATGTGTTCCCCTTGTTTGTTGATGTACCACATGACAGTTGTGTTGTCTGTTAGAATCAACACCTGCCCTGGAAGAAGTAACTCCTTGAAAGCCATTAATGCAAACTGGACTGCTAACATCTCTTTCATGTTGATATGTAGATGCTGTAGTCTGGCAGGCCACTTGTCTTGTATCCACTTTCCATTTAGATGAGCTCCCCAAGCAATGTCTGAGGCATCTGTCGTTAGAATCTGACTCGCCTCTGGCCGGGTCACAGAGAGTCCCTTGTTTAGGTGACATTCCTGAGCCCACCACAAAAATTCCTTTTGAATGCAAGGTATTATTTGAATGACAGTGTCCAAATCCTGGCAGTGCTGTGTCCATACACTTTTGAGATACCATTGCAGCTTCCTCATATGCAGTTTGGCATTGGGAAGCACCAGAATACAAGATACCATGAACCCTAAGGCTTGAAGGACTGTCCTTGCAGTCAGCCCGGACTGAAGAGATAGTTGATGGAAGTAACTGGAAAGATTCTTTTGTTTGTCCGGGGTTAAAAAGGCCATCTGGGCTGCTGTATTCAGTCTCACACCCAGAAAGCACATGTCTTGAGAGGGTACTAGACTGGACTTTATTTCGTTCACAGAATACCCTAGGCATCTTAGCACTGCTATCACAAATTCCAAATGCTGTAAAAGGTCTTCCTTTTCTTGAGCCAGAATCAGGCAGTCGTCCAAGTAAGGATAGATTTGAATTCCTTTTAACCTGAAGAAAGCTATCACTGGAGCCAGAACCTTTGTGAATACTCTGGGCGCAGTAGATAAGCCAAAGGGCAATACAGAGAACTGATAATGAGAATTTCCAGCTCGAAAACGCAGATACTTCCTGCAACTTAGTCTGATAGGCACATGAAGGTAAGCTTCCTTGAGATCTAAAGTTACCATCCAGTGATCTTTGCCCAGCAGAGGTAAAAGCTGTTGTAACGTCAACATTTTGAACTTGGGAATGTCCAGATAAGTGTTGAGGATAGATAAATCCAAAATTGGTCTCCACGTGTTCCCCTTCTTCGGTACTAGGAACAGGCGAGAATAAAATCCTAGGCCCCTTTCTGGCACAGGAACTGGCTGAATGGCCCCTATTTGGAGCAACAGAGAAATTTGCTTGTGAGCCTCTTTTCTTTGTAGAGGAGGAATGTCTGGCATGCCTTTGGAAGGAGGCAAGGTATGGAAATAAAACCTGTAACCGTGGTGAATGATATCCAAAACCCATCTGTCTTGGGTAATTAAATCCCAATTTTCTTTGAAAAGAGCCAGCCTTCCTCCCAAAGGTGCTGCCAGGCGAGAATGTACTGGCAGCTGAAAAGGTAGGTCATTGGGTCTGTTTACGAAAGGACTGACCCCTGCCCTCACCAGAAGACTGAGCAGGTGAACTCCCTGTTCTAGGCCTAAAAGAACCTTGTGCTCTGCCCCTACCACGTCTAGACCTACCCCTAGACTGGGAATCATAAGCAGGATATGTCCATCCCTTAGTAGGCCAATTTCTACTAAACTTGGAGGCTGAACCTGCAAAAAATCCTTAACAGTTTGCATAGACTTAGCCTTGTCCTCCATTTTCTTTAAAACTGCTTCCACAGGCGAACCAAACAACACATCAGACTGTAAAGGAGCATCCAAAATCCTTGTTTTAACATGCTCAGCTAAATTCTGATCCCTCAACCAGGCGTGCCTACGAAGAACAGAACCAGTGGCAGCCACCCTCGAGGAGGCCTGCACAGCATCAAAACCACACTGCAAGGAATGTTTACCCACCTGTTCAGACACATGAACTAAATCCTGCAACTCTTTACACTCAATACCTTCTGCCAGAGCATCCACTTTAGACTTCAATTGTGAAAGGAGATAATTCTGATATTTTAACATGTGAAACTGACAATTCAACACCCTCATGGCTAAAGTGGAAGAAGTATACACTTTCTTTCCCCATCTATCCAAAGCCCTTGCCTCTTTATCAGGAGGAACAGGATTTTTAACAACAGAGGCCTTCACACCTTTAGGCCCCTGAGAGACAGTTTCCGGGTCTGCCCTAGGACTTCTAAAAAGATACTTATGAGCTTCAGGCACCCTATAGTACCTATCCGGTTTAACTGGGGCAGGAGGCAAAGAATCAGGATTCAGGGAAGCCTCTGCAAAAACATCTTCCACCACATTCAGAACAGGAGGTATAGCTAAAGGCCTATGCTGGGGTAAAAACAAGAATTCCCTAAGCCTCTTCCTGGAATCAGAGAAATCTTGACCTTCCCATTTAAAATGCTCCCTCATGGAATGCAGAGTCTCTGAAAAAGAAAAATCCTCAGGAGGCGAAGCTGAAGGAGTAAAATCATCCACATCAGAATCAGAATAAGGAGGATACTCCTGCAAGTCTTCAGCCGAAGACTCAGAAGCCTCCGAACATTGCTCAAAACTCTCAAACTCAGGTTCCACCCTAGGCCTCTTATCAGGAGGGGGCATAGAACCTCTAATCATAGTAATCAAATCCTCTGCCATTTTTAGCATATGCTTCTTAGGCAAAGACTCTGAAACACTCGGAGAAACCCCCACTGAAGCTAAACTAGGCCTGCCTCTTAAAGAAGCCTTGGAAACAGAAGGGGAGGCCCTAACCACCTTAGGAAGAGAGGGAAGAACAGCCACCTGAGAAGCCCCTTCAGCCTGGCCTACTTCCTGAGAGGACACATCCTGTAACAGTAAAGTCTCTCCCTGAGACTCCAAAGAAACTCCTGGCAGAACCTCCGGCTCCACTGAGCCTTCTAAAGAACCGGCGTCCCGGGACTGTCGGTTCTTCCACTCTAGGCTTTGCTGCTTTGTCCTTGCGCTTTTGGCGAAGCAGGCCGGAGCATCCGGCGGCATTTTATAATTACAACGCTTCCCAAACACTAACCTGGCACAGTCTAACCTTCTCTTAATAGTGCGTTTGTTAAATCTAGCACAAAAGCGGCATCCAACAACGTCGTGCTCAGGCCCTAAACAAGGTATACACAAAGTATGGTAATCCCTATGAGGTATCTGTTTCCCACAAGAAATACAGTTATTCACTTTTTCTGACATCCGGTTAAATACTGAGGCAAGAAAAAACCAAAATATTCCCCAACGGGGTACTTAGCCAACTTTGATTCGGTCTGAAACTCTGACTTCAGAAACTTTCAGAACGCCAACCTGCACTCGCAAAACTGCTTCTGCATCAGACCATGCGGCAAAAAAGACTGAGGATATGATGTCGGTCATGCGCATTAGTACCCTGACGTACTGACGTCAGTCTAATGCGCCCTGACCGACGTCAGCCATATACTTTGGTATTCGGGCCGACTGGACAGCGGACTACCCCAATAGTTAGGACTGCAGCAATGTGGAATGAAGAACATCTGGCATTACTCATGTTACTCCCCAGGCTAGGCCATACCAGTGCACTGTTGCTAGGATTCTGCTAAGGTTCAAATGGTTGCTCCCCAAGTCCCATTTGTTAAAAAAAAATATTCATATTTATATGGATATTGGCTTACTAACAGAAATTTAGACATTGTTAATCTCTGCTATTTATGCTCAAATATATTAATAAGTATGACATTATTTTCTTATTTGTTACTGTCTCCTTTGAACTGTATTGTGTTTGGAGCTTTTCTCCCCAGGTCTATCTATGCTCAAATGTATTCTTAACATGTATGACATTATGTTTCTTATATGTTACTGTTTTGTCTCCTTTGAACTGTATTGGTGTTTGGAGCTTTTCTCCCCGTGCCTCTGCTGAACATGGACCTGTGTCCATTCGGACTTTCCCGGTAAACAAATGTAAAATAAAAAAACAAATAAATAAATAAATACAATTTCACGTTGTCTGCCAAGGTAACCCAGTATTGGCCAGCTTTCAAAAGCTCATACTCCCCTTCCACTCTCTTCCTTTGACAACTGATTAGATGAGCATATCCTGAGAGGAAAACCTTCAGTTGTCACAACGAGTGAGTTTTCAGGCTTTTTCACTTCTACAAAGAAGGATAGGAAAGTACATGAAGCAAGACCCATCCCCATAGACAGCACAAGGAACAAGAAACTAAGGGTAATGCTGCTAAACGCCAGAAGTCTTAACCTCAAGATGCACGCACTCGAAGCTCTCCTCAGTATGGAGAACATCGATATCTGTGCGGTGACAGAAACCTGGTTCAAGGCTCCAGAGAGCACCCCAGCATTACCAGGCTATACCTCATATCATGCTTTTCGGCCCCAAAACCTGGACCGAACCACAAAAGGAGGGGGAGTTTCCATATTTATCAAGGATATCCACACCTCCAGGTTAGTGGCACTGCATGAAGTATCGGAGATCATCCATGTGCAACTAACAGTGGGCAAGACTGCTTTTCAGTTTATAGCATCCTACAGACCACCCTCTCAAAGTCAGGAATCCCACTTGGCTTTCCTGAAAACATTGGAGAACATGAAGATCTCTCAGAACACCATTATATTGGGCGACTTCAACTACCCAAACATTGACTGGGAGCACTACTCAAGCCCCAGCACCTTAACCCAAAGGTTCCTGGAAATTATAAACTCAAATGCTATGGAACAACTAGTTACCACTCCCACAAGAGGGGACAACATACTAGACCTGATCATTACCAACATGGGGACTCTATGCTCCACACCAGAAGTATATCCCTCATTGGTAAGATCAGATCATAAATTAATTTCACTGGATGTCCACATCCCGACCCCACCCCCAGCCCAGAAAACCACAGTGAAAAACTTCTCAAAAGCGAACATCTCACTGCTCAAAACCGAAGTGGAATCCTTCAAGGCCCCAGGGCCAGTGGAAACTACGGCCCAAACTGCAGAATCCTATATAAACGCATTCTACGGACATCTCCAGGAATGCATGGATCATGCTATCCCAAACAAAACCAAGACCCAATCATCCAAAGGCAGGCGTCCAGTCTGGTGGACACCTGCCATAAATAAACTGTACAACAGAAGGAGGAAGCTACTACATGATAGAGCAAAATCCCTGATAGGGAAGGCATCTCTGATCAGTACTAGCAAAAAATTACGATCCCTCATAAAATCCTCCAAGGCCAGCTTCGAGAGAAAAATTGCACAGGACACCAAAGATAATCATAAGGCTTTTTTCAGTTATGTTAGAAACCTGGGATGCAACTCCCAGACTTGTTCTGAGTTGATTCTAAACGATAAAAAATACACTGAACCCACAGACATCGCCAATATCCTGGCAGACAGGTTCAGTGCAAACTTCTCCACCCCCTCCCCCCCAAAAGAGCAAGTATCTATCCTGGCAGAGGGCTGCCTCCCAAACATCTCTGATGCTCAGGCTGCCCTCTCCAAAGCAAAAAACACTGCTTCCATGGGACCAGATGGCGTCCCAGGTTGCGTCCTACATGAACTCCAAGAGGAACTAATCCCTCAAATAAAACAGCTATACAATCTCAGCCTCACTACAGGATATGTGCCCACAGAATGGCATACAGCAACAGTGGTCCCACTCCACAAAGGTGGAGCCTCTACGGACCCTGGAAACTATCGCCCCATAAGCCTGACTAGCTTAGTCTGCAAGGCTATGGAGAGGATCATCATGGAGCTCATAAACAAAGACATTGGGGACCTACAGACACTGGATCCTACCCAGTTCGGCTTTGTCAAGGACAGATCCTGCCTTTTGAACCTGGTTGACTTCTTCGAAACAGTTACCAAAACCATAGATGAAGGGAAGGTAGTCCACACAGCCTATCTGGACCTTGCAAAGGCATTTGACACAATACCCCACTCGGGCATCATAGATAAGCTATCCAGCTTAAATATAAACTCCTCTGTCACAAGATGGGTCGCAAACTGGCTCAAAGACAGAACCCACAGAGTGAGAGTTGCTGGAGCCATGTCAGACTTGAAACCGGTCACAAGTGGCATCCCACAGGGTTCTGTCCTGGGACCACTCTTGTTCGGTATATACTTTTCCGAGGTACAGGCAAACGTGGGAGGACTAGGGCTCACCAAGTTCGCAGACGACTGCAAACTGGGCGCCATAATCAACTCTCCAATGGACACAAACATCCTTCAAAAAGGTCTCACAGAGACAGATGACTGGTGCCAGCACCATGGTTTAAAGCTAAATGCCAAAAAATGTACAGTCATACCCTTTGGCAAAAACAATGTGCCCACAAATTACCACATAGGCGGAAACCCATTAAGTACAGAGAAAGTTATTAGGGACCTGGGGACCCAAGTTGATAGCAATCTCTCCTTTGAAAACCACATTGCCAAAGTGGTTAGAAAGACCTTCTACATAGCCCACCTCATCACAAAGGGTTTCACATCTAGATCAAGAGAGGTAATCATGCCCCTTTATTCATCCCTCATCAGGCCCATCATAGAATACAATGCCCCTTTTGGGATGTACCTTACCCGACACCTGCAGCAATTAGAAAGACCCCAAAAGTATCTCACCAAGAGGATCAAGGGTCTCAAACAGATGCCATATGCTGCTCGGTTAAAAAAACTCCAGCTCTACTCAGTTGCATACCACCTACTTTGAGGCGATCTATGCCTGACATACAAAGCTATGTCAAATCCAGAATTAATGGACATGCTCCACCTCAGTAAATCTAAATCCCTTAGAGCCACACGCTCGGGGGACTTGAACCTCAGCACAGAAATAAATAGAACTTGCTGGAGGGACAGGTTCATAACCCAGAGGCTCCCTTCGCTCTGGAATAGAATTCCAGTTCATGTGAGGCAGAGCACCTCACTGAATCTCTTCAAGAAGAATCTCGATAGGTGGATGGGGGATCGTAGGTTTGTCCCAGGGATTACTCCCGTGTCACTATTAGACAGAGGCACTAAACCTTAAAAAGGGCACAGTATACTCAAATCAAGGGGTGGCGTAAGCCATACAGAATCGGGCTAGGCTTATAATTGCCCCAGGGCAGATAGCCTAGTATGAACCTATGAACCTAAGAATCATCTAAACAAAAACACCAACAACAACCAAATCAAAGAGGTTCAAACCCACCTCAACTATGCACAATCTGGGGAATGCCACTGAAGCAGTGAGGAATTAAAACATCTACTGTTACAGGTAAGTAGGACTTTGATAACTACGGTCATCATTCCATTGCCTCAGTGGTACTTTGGGTGGATTTCCAAAAATGTATCCTGGGATGTGGAAGATAAAGATCCAAGAGTCCCTGGAGAACAGTCCTAACAAAGCCAGCTATGGACCATGAAAAGGAATCCAGTTTGCAGTGTTTTGTAAAAATATGAACAGAAGACCAGGTTGCTGCCTCCAGAATGTTTCTACTGTCCACCCTTTTCCAATACGCCATAAAGATGATAAGACCCTTGTCAAATGAGCCTTAACCTTGCATGGAAGAGATTTACCAGTCAGGAAGTCCTTCTGCGTGGCACACCTCATCATAAAAGGGTTCTCATCCAGGAAAAAAGAGGTCATTGTTCCCCTCTACTTGACACTCATTAGACCCATTATAGAGTACAATGCCCCTTTTGGAATGTACCTCACAAGACATCTGCAGCAGCTGGAAAGGCCACAGAAGTACCTCACAAAGAGGATTACTGACCTCAAACAAATGCCCTACATTGACCGTCCAAAAAACTCCAGCTTTACTCCGTAGCATATCGCCGACTCCGAGGTGATGTCTGCCTAACATATAAAGCTATGTCAAATCCAGAGCTGTTGGACATGCTACACCTAAAGAAATCCCAATCCCTCCTAGCTACATGCTCTAGGGACCTAAACCTTGTCACCATAATAAACAAGACATGCTGGAGGTATAGATTCCTGTCCCAGAGACTTCTCATACTCTGGGACAGGCTACTCATCTATGTCAAGCAAAGTTCTTCATTAGCACTCTTCAAGAAAAATCTTGATGAGTGGATGGGAAATACGAAGTACACCCTGGGGATCACTTCTGTGTCTCTGCTCAACAGTGGCACAGGAAAATAGCTTTCTTGGATGGCGTAAGCCAGGGAACCTTGTTGGCTAGGCTTACGTAGGTCCTTGGGCCGATAGCCTAGTACCTACCTATGAACCATGGTGGGACTAAGTTTCTAGTAATGAGTATGTCCCCACAAAACTACATTCTGAGAAACTGTGCTATTATCACAAAAAGAAAAAACAGTTTGAAATGTGTTTAGAATTCTTTTACAACTGATAAAAGTTAACTAATTTCCAGTACACAAAGTCCAAACACCAAAGCAACCAATGTGCCAAACCAGTGTTAAAAGTTACCATGTTAAACTGCCATAAAATAATGTTTAATACAATTTAAACTATATTTTCTTGTTTGAGAGATTAAAACCTTCAAAATACATACAGATAACTTAATTTGCGGGGAAAATCATGATGCGATGTTAAAAACACACAGCAGAATTATACAAAAAGTAAGTAATGTACAAATACTGAAAAAGTCCAAGTTCTTGAAAATTTTCCTGTCAAAACATGAAAATAAGGAAGAGCAACAACAGTGAAATCAAGCACAATTAATTAGCTGTTCTGTCTACATGAGAAAGATGCTAGCGTCTAACAAAGAAATACTGTTTCTCAGAAACCGTAAAAACAAGCACATATCAAAGAGAGAAGCCAAATAAACACTGCTAGAAGCAGAAATTCCCACAGGAATTATGGTAAGCATTGACAAAAAATAAAATATTACAATAAATTTAAATAAACATAAAAACAGAGAATAATAAATCTAATAATAAAAACAGAGGAAGGGGTCCCCAAATTGGGCTTATCTAAGCAGTAAGCTTGAAATATCAGCACTGGATCCTATGAAAAGTCAGAAAAACCTTGTTCTCTGGATAGCAGAGAAACACTGAACACTCATCTCCTGTGACAGCTGAAGGCTCCCTTCTCAGGATATGCTCAGCCAATCATCAGAAGTAGAGACAGGAAGGCAGTCTGAGCTTTTGAAAGTTGACCAGTACTGGGTTACCTTGGCAAATAACCCAAAATGCTACTGAGGTAGTAGGAATGACAAACATTAAAAGAAATATTCAAGGAATGAGTTAGGAAGGAAGCAGAAGAATTAATTTGTAGTACAGTTTTAGTTTGCAGAATCAGACCAGTGCAGACAAGAACCAGGAAGGATGAGAAGAATGGCAGCAGCGTCTAAAATAAAATCCTTCACTTCGTTTTAAGTAAAACAAAATAAAAATGACTGCAATTGTGTGTCTGTGTTTACTGTATGCATGTGCATTGTAAAGGGTCAGTGAGAAAGTGACTTTCAGACAGAAATTCACAACCTTTATGCAGACACTTTGAAAGAATGTATCAAATGCAAATATAAATCTTGCAATTGAAAAGCAAGCACACCATTTTAGAACAGAATATATGTTAAAAATATGTTTTTTTTTCAACTTGTGAGGACTGCCCTACTATGGCAAACTGGAAACAGAATCTGATTTCTAGGAAATAAAAAGGGTGTATTAGTCACTAAAGGGTTAAATACACATACATTTGGATAAATACTAGGATAATAGTATGTGTCTTCCAGGCCAAAAGTTAACACTGCCATTAGTCCATTGACATTTAACTACTGACTAGTCTGTGTAAGAGCAATCCAATATGGTAGCAATTACTTTGCATTAAATATGCCATAAACTGGTCTCCTTCAACCCTATAAAATTTTGGACATCTGCATTGAGATAACTTCCCTGTGATTGTAACATGACCCATCAAGCCTTAGGTAATGTGAAAATGACTTGTAGTATGGGCCCCGATGAACTACGAGGTGGAATAATTTGCTAGCTTAATGAACAACTCATGCTTACCTGAACTAGTGTATTTAATTAACTGTTGACATCTGGTGATGATCCCAAAGTATAGATACAGGCAAATATGACACCTGCAATGTGTTTCTCTGTGATGGTATCCCACAATGCTATCAGATGGGAGGGGTTACACTCTTATGCATTCAACTTTTATGTTACTTAGCAGACACATTTTTGGTCAGATGTTCCTCTTCTTCATGGGCATTTTTGTCTACAATTTTGATGTCTGCAGGTTAACAGGTGTGGTCCATACCTGAATCTGTAATAAGGGACCTGTCAAGAAGCTGCATTGCAAGTCAATGTGAGTGATAAAATCAAAGCTACACAATGAATAGCAAGTCAGCAACTGATTCTATCTACAGTAGCTCAGAATGTATCCAGTGTAGCTAGCAACATGGGTACTGCAAGTTTAACATCAGATTGTTCAGTTCTCCTTCCAAGTATCCTATTTTCAATAAGTAGTTTAATATGCCACACAGCATAATATAATAAGCTGAACAGTTGCTAATGCCTTGCGATGACAACATCACAAATTCACCTCCACTTCTGCACACTCTACCCTGGCAGTGCTGTTAGTTTAATATTCCTTAAATTAACAAAGTCACTGGATAAAGTCAACCATTACTTTCTTCTGCAGAGCCTGGAATATTTTAAACTGGACAACACCATTACTAACTGACTAGTTAGCTATGTGAATGGTAGGACTCAGTATTATTAAATCATTCCTTGCCTTCCTTCATCATGTGACCTTAAGGTGTTCCACAGGGTATACTGCATAGCCTTATAAACTTTGCAGTTTTTATTAACCGCATGTTGGAGCACTACAGTGAAGCCAGGCTGCTTCATTAAACACAAGATTTCACCATACTCTATATTTTACCGGCAGCATGAGACATGTGACCAAAAAACTGCAGTCCTGGCTTTATATGACACAGCCATGTTTACCCATCTCAGACCTAAACATGCATAAACATGAACTTATGTACTTCTTGGTGAATGATGCAGATGCATGTACCCAGTGATCAAATAACAAATGCCACTGTTATCAGACAACAGCAGAATCAGTCCACTTCAATAAGCTGTTGGAAATTACGACTGACAAATACCTAACATCTGACCACCACACACAGTCAGTCAAGTGAAAGGTTATTCAAAAGCTGGACACTACTTACAAATCTAGATCTTTTATGGGTGCTTTCACCTGCTTGTCAACAGCTAGGATGCACTGACTTACAAGATGGCTGTACACTGAGTAGCAGCTTAATTCTAGCTCTCCCAATGGGAAAACACAAACTCAGCATAGGCCAGTAGACTTGTGTTTATGGGTAAAAAGAAAAAAGAAATGCAGAGGACCTGGAAAAAAATCAGCTACAAATACTGAGGAAGAAACACTGACTGGGGAAAGTTCGGCAGCTGTTCAGCAAAAAGCAATGCAACCTCCAGATATGAATTCCAGTAACCTACAAGAAGATATACGACAACTGCACACAGGCCTGGTTAAAATAAACAAAACACTGATGGCGTGTATCAACACAAACAACAAAAGGCTGGAAAAAATGGAAGATGCTTTAAATAAATATTCATATGAGGTGATAAAGCTGCAAAAATCAGTGGTCAAAATGAAGAAAAGGCTGGCTGAATATGAGACTGCTCAGGAAGAGATGTTTCAAAAAATAATAGAGCAAGCAGTGAAATGATTTGGGAGATGGAGATGAACAGTAATAAAAACAGTAACTTAATATGGGACTACAATGAAATAATTATATGTGTGAAATATGACAGAGCAAGAAAATCTGGAAATATTGGACTTTCAGAATTTGTTGGCTTGTGGGGGAATTAAAGCAAATGCCCTACTTCATGTCATTAATGTTCAAAAATGACTTGGGGAGGGGAAGAGCAGGGAGAAAGTTAATTGTTAGTAAAGAAATATTTTTCTTACTAGCAATATTTTTGTGGTGTATGGTTTTCTTTGCATGCTATAAAGTTTTCTCAGTTATTTTCAAGTGTAATGTGGACTATAAACAGATGCTGCTGTTTTTTTTTTCTTTTCTTTCTCCCTTCTCTCTTCTTGTTCAGTTTTAAGAAATGTAGGCAATGCAATGAAAAAAGTCTGGTTAAAAGAGCATGATAAAAGAAAAGTTTACGTGCTTTTTCCCATTCTTACATTGGGAAATGACCAGATTAAGGACCTTAGACTGATTCAGTAACAAGTTTTAAGAGTAAGTAAGTACATGAAAAAGAATATTGAATATTATGAGGCTTTTTTTCTAGCAAAAACATGTATGCTCTGAAGCAATTCTACAGCTGGTCTTCATGTTTCCATGGAAACAATCTGATAAAGAGAAACTTGCTGCCTGGTTCTGGTGTCTCCATGGAGAGAATCTGATAAAGAGAAACTGGCTACAGACTAGATGAAGAGTGATTAGCTGAAGGAAAAGATAAAACTGAGAAGAGAAACTAGCTATGACAATATTCTCAGAAAGCATTCAGGGGTTTTCCCAACTGGGAGATCTATAAAGAAAAGACAAAACCAATTACCACTTAGTAGAAGCACAGGCTGCACCATGCGCCTTAGCATGTTTAATATTTCTTGTAGGTTAACTCAATTCTATGACTGTGGCTATCAGTTTGGGACTTTGGGACTCTGTTCCTATTAGGAGGGAAAAACTGCAGTATTTGAAGACATACATAGTTTTGTGTGTTAGTATTAAGTTAACAGGTTTTGGGGGGTATCGGAGCTGTGTTTGTTTTTTCTTTTTCTTTTGAGGGCTTTCAATTAAACAAAATGTTATGTAAGGTATGACAGTCTCAAATGGATATGATAAGAAACAAGTGTATAAAAGTTTTAACCTGTCAAACAGTGTATGCATGTAACACAAAAGCTGGAACTAGACATTTAACAAAAAAGTGCAATACATAAAAGGTGAGAATAATAACTTTTTTAATGCAATAATGCCATCTGTAATGTCTTTAAATGCCAACAGTCTCACAGAAAAATACAAAAAAGAAAGAGTAGTGAACTATATTAAAAAAACGTAGAATGCAAATGACTATGTTACAGGAGACACATTTAGAAAGAACTGAACATGTGAACTTGATAAAGAAAGGTTTTCAGGATGATTATTCAGTGGAACACCTGTGACAAAGGAAAACAGGAGTACTTATATTAACTGCAAGAGGAGCTCCAATAGTGATAGAAGAAGATAAAAAAGACAATATTAGCAGATTTGTAGTGTTAAGGGGCTAATGACAAGGGAGGAGGATTATACTGGCATGTATTTGCATTCTACCTAAAACTGTTACAATGGAGCTTAACAAAATTCTGAGAGAAATAATCAGTTTTCAGCAAGGAATATTATTTATAGGTGGGGACTGGAATGTGATTTGCAACAGTGAAGATATGCCTACGGGGGCCAGAAGGGAAAGTATAACAAAGAAGAGTAGATTTTTGAAGAAATTTATGAAAATATTTGGCATGGAAGAAGTGAATTCAGTAATACGAGTTTGGAGTGAATTTACTCAAGATATAACAACTGGGCTAGACTAGAGAGAATTTAAATTTCACAGGAAGATGTGCATTTAATTGAAGGTCTTGATATGCACCTAATAACTATTTCAGATCATGTGTCAATAAAAACTAAAATAAAAACACAGGTTAATGAAATAAAAGTGAGATACTGCACTGGCGCTTTCTCACCTATCTGTTGAAAACAGAGAAATTTAAGGAAAGGGTAGTGGAGATTATTCAGGAGCTATTAGACAGGATAGAAATTTCTTCTGAAAATACAGCTAGGGAGTGGGATAAAATTAAATTGAAGTTTAAATAACAGGATGGAAATAAAAGAATGGGAGCTATAGTTATGAAGTATTAAGAATAGGGTAAATCTCACAGAACAAGAAAAGGATCAACTGCAGAATTCTAAGCAGAAAATAAAGGAATACCAAAATAATATGCTCAAGTTTAGAAAGATTGCTGTTAAGCAACTGTTTTTTGATAACAGTAGAGCGCAAAACTTTTAGCACAATGACTCAAACAACAGAAAGCAGAAAGGGCTGTTGCGAACCTTAGGGAGCCTATAACAAGGAAGGCAACAAGAGATCCTGTAGAGGCATTAGAAATATTTTGGAAATTCTATGAAAGTCTGTTTAAAACAGAGAAATATGGAAATCGAGAAAATATATAAATGAAAGTGTTTATGGAAGAATTAAATATCCCAGGGTTAAAGGTAGATGAGGCTCAATTACTAATGGTTAGGATAGGAGGAGATGAGATAAAAATTGTGATACATAAGCAATCTACAGGAAAGTCCTCAGGAATAGATGCTAGTCCTGTGGAAGTTTGGAAGCTAGGAGGGAAAAGACGGATAAAGATTTGGATGTTTTTTGTTTAACAGTACTTTAAAAGAAGAAGTAGTATGAACATCTTGGAAGAAAGTGGTAGCTGTAATACTTAAAAAGAGGGTAAAGATCCATTAGACCTAGCTTCATACAGGCCCAGTTCAATACTAAACCATGATTATAGTGTTCATGTCTATAATGGCTAAAAGAATGACAAAAGTAATGCTAAAACTGATAGATATGGAGCAATGTGGTTTTGTGGATGGGAAGCGTATATTTGACAACATTAACAGAACACTGATGAGCTAGGGAGAAGCAGAATGTATGAAGATACCATTGTTGTTGGTGGGTCTTGATTCAGAGAAAGCATATGACAGAGTAAGCTGGACTTTATGAACAGGACAATAGAAGCTTTTACATTTCCTGAAAAAAATATAAGGTTGATTAGGACGATATATGAGGGCTCAGATGTGAAAATTAAAGTGGGCGGGGTTCTCTCTGATAATTTCTGTTTGAGCAGAGAAACCAGATAGGGGTGTTCTGCTTCCCCTTTTATTACATTTAGAACCACTGGAAAATAAAATAAGGGACTCAGAAATTCAAGGATATAATTGGCATGGCAGTCAAGAAAAGCTGGCTCTATTTGCAGATTATATTATTTTATACCTGACAAAACCAGAAAGAGACATTACAGTATTGTGGAACATTTTGAGACAATTTAAAATCTTTTCAGGATACAAAATTAATGACGCTAAAACAAAGGCAATAGCGGTAACTTATGTTACACAAATTGGTTCAGCTATAACAGTACTTACAGGGACATCATAAAATGAAATATATAGGAATATGGATTAAAATTATTATCATATAGCAGCTAAGGATATGTGGGAAGAGACAAAGTAAAAGATAATACAAAAACTGAGAAAATCCAATCTTTGCTACATGGATAGCAAGATACAAGCAGTGAAAATGTTTTAGTCCCTTTAGTCTTATACACAGGTCAGGCATATTTTTATCAACCAGAGGAGAAGTTGTGGATTGAAATTAATAAAGAGATAAAGGACTTTATCTGTAAGGGGAAGACTGCAAGAGTCAAGTGGGATAAACTGATTCTTCCAGTAAAACAGGGTGGATTGTGATTACCCAATCTGAAGGAGTATTTCAGAGCTACACAGTTAAGGCTCCAACACACAGCACAAGCAGAAAACTATAATTCAAAGTGGAAAGGGATAATGTTGAAACAGGGGAGAAGCTCAAGAAACCAGGAAAGACTGGGATTTTGGATGCAGGCCTTCAAGGAGAATAACAATAATCATACAGAATATTATATCCATAAAGTAGCAGAAAGTATTCTAAGAACGAAGCCAACACAGGAATGGAGAAAGGAAATTCTGCCGATAGGGATGACTGGAATTGGGGATATAGACAATAGGCAAGAAGGGGGTTGGAATTTATTGAAGACAACTGGCAAAGGAATCAAGGTTTTGGGAGCAAATAACCAGAGAGGCAAAGACAGAAAGTTAATAGAATGGGAAGAGGCCAAGAATTTATTTGGACTGCAGGTTACAGATTGCCTTCCCTATCAAGGATTGATACCAGAGTACAGGCAAAGAGAAATAAATAGGGGGAGCCCATACTGAAAGACCAGCACTGGTAGAGTTTTTAGTAGAATCTAGAACAGAAGCTGTCATTAAAAAAATAAATAATTAGTAGAGTGTATACAATATGGCATGATAACTACAAGAATCAATCAGAGAAGGTTAGAAAGGATTGGGAAGAGAGAGTGGATAAACAATTCACAAAGAAACAATGGGAAGATATATGTATGTCTCCCAAATATGCAACAAAATCTAGAAGATTTATGATTTTTGCTTGGAAATGTTTTCATAGATATTTTAAACCCAAAGTAGACTCAAGAGAATTTTTCCTCAGGTAGACAGCAAATATTGGAGGTGTGACCGAGAAGAAAGAGGCACTTGGGAAGATATTTTCTGGGAATGCAGTGGGTTGGCGGACTTTAAGGATTCCCTGTGGGATGCACTCTCGGAGATGCTGGGTGAGCAGACTGGTGTGATGAGGGAGATGATTTTTCTGAGCTATGACTCAGAACTGTAATTGCCTGGACATGGTAAGGCATTGCTGTGTCTAATTATGGTGGCTGTCAAAAAACAATTGCTAGAAAATGGAAATCAAAATCTAAAACAACTACATTAGAAGTAGTGAATATAGTAACAGAGAAACAAACAAGTGGAATTGAGATCTTTAGAAAAGGGTAGGAGCAAACTGCATCAGAAAAAATGGGATCTGTGGGAACAATACATACAGGGGAGGAATTAGGTTTAAGAGAAGGCACAACTTAAACAGCCTACAGTATGTAATGTTTGACTGAAAATGATTGGGTAGATTATAAGTGGTGTATAATGTTTGCAACTGGGAGTGTGTCAGTATGGTTTGTGATGAAAAATGCTTGCAACTAGGATTGTGTTGGTGTGGTTCATTTTCATTTATATAAATGTATGACTGCTTATGTCATAAGGGATGGTTTAATAAAGATGTTTCTTGTTTAAAAAAGGGGCAGGAATTGAACAATTTATGCAATGTTGCTTAGGTCATATGACATACAACCAATTTCAATTCTAATCAACCATTCCATAACAGAAGGCTATGTTCCCTCTATATGGAAACTATCCCACATCATTCCCCTCCACAAAGGCACCCCTCCACCGACCTCTCCAATTACTGCCTCACTGTTATCCTCTCCCCTCTCTCCAAGATACTTGAAAAATGTATCAACACCCAGGTCTCCAACTACCTCCTAGCTAACAATCTCCTCTCCAAAACCCAACATGGTTTCAGGCCATATCACAGTTCTACTTCCACTCTGCTCTCCTTCACCAACACTATACTTCATCACAAAAACAATGGTCTCCTCTACTGCCGTACTTCTAGATCTCTCAAAGGCCTTTGACATGGTATCTCATGAGCTACTATTCTCTACTTTCCCCAACCTCTCCTTCTCACAATCAGCCTGCAACTGGTTCCACAGCTATCTACACGGATGCCATCAATCAGTAATCTGGGATGATAACCTATCACCTCGCCTCCCAGTTACTCTCAGAGTTCCCCAAGGGTCTATCCTTGGCCCTCTGCTATTCTCACTTTTCACTAACAACCTACATACTACCACCACACAAGCATCTCTTATACAGTACGTAGATGACTCTACTCTCATCTGCTCTGCTCCCACTCTACCAGAACTGCAACAAATCACACAGGAATTATTCTCTTCTGTAGAAAGCTGGCTATCCAATGCTCAGCTCCTACTCAACCCAAGTAAGACAAAACGTCTCCTGTTCCAACCTTCCAAAGCCACCCAAAACACCCCCCACTTCAACATTCTCGCCACAGACAATACCATCATCTCTCCATCTGAACACGCAAAATTACTCGGTGTGGAAATAGACAACAAACTTAAATATGACACCCATATATCTCTCACAATAAAAAAAGTTCACAAGAAACTTGGTGCATTATAGCGAAGCCGGCAATTCCTAACCAAGGCGGCTAGAGTCTCCATAGCCAATTCCCAGCTAATCTCCACCCTACTCTATGCATACCCCATATTTACCAACTTTAGACAGACAGACTTACACAAGCTGGATTCCTGTTACAACAAAATTGCTAAATTTGCCACTGGAATCTCCTACTGCAGCCATCATTGTATCTCCCTTAAAGAACTAAATTGGCTAGAACTCCCACTCCCACAACTCCTTCACTTTAATCAACTCACCCTTGCTCATAAACTTATTAACCACCCCCATAACATCCCTTCCCTTTAAACCCTTCTCCAACCCTATCACTCCACTAGGCCCCTAAGATCAAGCAACAAAAATCAACTCACTGTTATCAAACCCAAAAACTCAGCAGGAGAAGCCATATTTTCAAGTACCATATCTAAACTTTGGAACAATCTTCCACCCTCTATAATTACTCTACCTTCCAGCAGCCTTTTCAAGACTGTGCTCAAATTCCACTTAAACTTGCACTGGCTTTGCCCTTGTTCTAATCCAGACTAACACCCCCTTCCTTACCCCCCTCACCTAGACTCTTAACCAAACTATACTACCTCCACTACTAACCACAGTCAGAATTAGCTAGTTGTCTTTACATACTTTAAAATCTTGTCTGACAACTTTGTTGCTAATATTATAAACAACAAGAAACTATCTTAGCTTGCAACATTTACTGCATATACTGTTGATAATCAATATATTTTTACTGTATTAAAGCCAACAACCTGTAATGTTGTTTACTATTGGTGCAACTTTGTATCTCTATTTATCATGTACATGATGTAGAGCTTTTCTCCCCGGGCATCTGCTGAAAAAGGACCTGCGTCCAGTCGGAATTCCCTGGTAAACAAATGTAAATAAATAAATAAATGTGTGAAGTACAATGTTTGTTAATGTTAATTTAATACAGTTTGATTATTTTCATTTAAATGTACATTTGCCTATGTCACAAGTGAGAATTCAATAAAGGTGTTTAAAAAAAACAGCTAGGATGCACTTACGGTCAGATTTGTTGTAATCATCATAACACACTTGGAATACACATTTGCCTTTATCAAGTAAAATGGAACAACCATATAAATTGAAGTTATGAACTCACGATAACTATGCATCTGTGTTGTCCATTTTCTTTCTTTCTTTCTTCCTCAACGTGTGGGTATCGGATCCAACTCGGACGAATACACTAGACTTTCAGATCAAACTCTCAGGCTCCTCCCTCTACCCATAATGTCCCAGTCAGCTAACAATACCGTAGATCGAGTGTGCTGCCTTATAAATCCTACGATAGAGCAGGAAGAAGGAAAGAACAGCAAAGCTGGGGCTCATGCCTGAAACAAAAGTTTCTGTAATATCCACAAGGTTACGCCAGAAGATAAAAAGAAGGGAAGAGGTGGGAGGGGAGTTGAGGAAGAATGAAAACGGACAACACAGATGCATAGTTATGGTGAGTACATAACTTTAATATCTGATGCTGTCCTTTTCATTCGTTCAACATGTGGGGCAGAGTTTCCATCTATGTGAATCTTGGGTGGGCCTCATGGAAGGATATAACTGCAGAATCAAAAGCAGCTCTTCTTCTTGAGGTCAAATCTAGTCTGTAATGACCAATAAAGGTATGATGACACTGATGTGCAAATTGGTCTCGAGGGGACCACATGCCTTGGACTGTCCATCCATCCCAAGAAATACTCCACTCCAACTGGGAGGCATCTGTGGTTATCGTGGCTACTAGAGAGAACAGAATAAAGGGATGGTCTAGGTAAACTTCATCTGATTGAATCCCTCAACGAAGATGATCCTTACAAACTCAAGTGAGTTTGACTGGGAAGACAAAGGATGATGCAAAATAGAACACTGAACAGATAGAATCCACTGGAGAACATGCACATAGAAATGGGCCACTGGAACTAAGCTTAAGGATGCTGCCATCGAGCCTAGAGCCTGAAGGACAAGCCTGTTTGGAGGAAAAGGTTGAACAAGAATTTGCTGTACCTGAAACCTGACTGCATTGATCCCGTGTATACGAAGGGAAGTTATCTGACTTGCTGTGTTTAACTGGGCACCTATGAACTCCAGGCTCTGTATAGGTTGTAATTGAGACTTGGAGGTGTTGACTGAAATGCCTAGCCTTTGACAAAGCTGGAGCAAATAGTCCCCGGACTGCTCTAAGAGATGTCTGGTTGCGGCAGTGAGGAGCCAGTAGTCCAGATATAGAAACACTTGGAATCCCAGCAGTCTCAGGTAAGCTTCTATCACTGCCATACACTTGGCAAACACCCTGGGGACAGTGGTAATACCAAAAGACATGGCTCTGAACTGACAGTGACCGGCTCCCAGCTGAAAGCGCAGAAATCTATAGGATCATCTGTCCATCTTGATGTGACTGTATGCATCCTGAAGATCGACTGAGCACATCCAATCCTCTTTGGATAAAAGACAGAATGGACTAAACCGGGACCATTTGGAACTTTGACTTCTTCACAAAATTGGTTCAGATTGCTTAGATCCAAAATTAGTCTCAGGTCTCCGGTCTTCTTTGGCATCAAAAAGAACCTTGAGTAAGTCCCGAATCCTCTTTGGTTTGGTGGGACCTCTTGGATGACTCTTTTGTCTAGCAGCTTTTGAAACTGTTGACCTGCAGCTCTCTCTGAATGGGTGGGGCATTGGGAAGCATTCTTCTTTTGTTTGGGGGAATCTGAAAAATGGAATGAAATAACCTCTTGATATTATTTTTACCCCCGCAAGAATCTTTTGTTAAGGAAGCACAGGTGTCTGGGTGCAAAGACCAAGCACCCTCAACTGCCTCTCCAGGTGGGCAGTTGGGAAACCTTTCATGAACGTTGAAAGGTTTTACCCAAAAAGGAATCATAGAAACCTTGGTTTTGAGGGCCTCCTCTGCTGCAAGGACAGGGTCTTCCATTTGAACCCTCTGCCTCTGGAGGAGTTGTCCCAGCGTGAATCCTGGAAAGATACCTGAGACTTTCAGAACCATATTTTCTTGCCTCCTCTTTGATTCCAGAAAAAGGATTGTCGAGGGGTAGCATATCCCTACGGCAGATAGGGTCTTTCAATCATATTCATTCCAGGAAAGCATTTCTTTCACAGTAGGGACAAACAAAGACATTCCATCATCAAAGGGAGCATTGATGAAAGAAGACTTGAAAGACTCTGCAAAGTCGCATAACTGCATACAAGCATGTCTCCTAATGGCTATGCCTGAACTGACAGCCCATGAGACATCCTCCACAGCATGGGATATTAACCTCATGAACACATTGGAAATGGATAATAGGGTGGCCAGTGTAAAGAGGACCTCTTACAGCCCTCCAAAGACATGGACTCCACGATGGATTTGAAGAGTTCCTTGGTCAAATCCCACTGTAGTCTTGTGAAGTGTGCTAAGTATTTCAGGGACCTCAAGGCAAAGGTCACTGAAGCAAATATCAGCTTTCCAAACCTGTCTAATACTCAAACCTCTCTAGTAGGGGGATGGACTAAGAAGCTCTGCTCCACTAGCTCCTTTTTAGTGGCTGCCACCACAACCACAGCATCAACAGGGACTCCTTTGTTCCAATGAGTTCTGTCCTTTGGCGGTACCAAAATTTTTTCGGGACGTCAGGGAATTGATTCAACAGAAATGTGTTCCTTCCATGCTCGGTCAAGAGAATAAACTGATAAGCTCATCCATCAGGGGAGTCACCCAAGACGTAGATGGGCCACACCCAAAGGCTTCCCGAAACACTGACTCCTCTAGGGAGGGAGTAGCTGAATACTATCCACCTTTTTGTTTAAAATTTCCAAGAGGTCTCTAAATGAGATGCCTTCTGGTAGAGATCTGGGGGACTCTTCCACTTCAAAGTCAGCATCGTCAGTGAGAAATTCCATCAGGGAATCTATGTGTCTCACTTTTCACATTCTGTTTTGGGGAACCTCTTCAGTTAGATGGTCTGGAGAGGTATCAAAAGAGAGGGGAAGTTCTTCAATGGGGACAGCCTGAATGCTAAGTGGTACCGGCTGTCCCTGTGGAGTAGGCCTGATAGGATTAGAGCTTGGAACTGAAGGGGTAAGGGATGTAGGATCTAAGGATGAAAGACTACTTGAATCTCTCAGTCGAGAAAAACCCTCTTAACTACCTTGAAGGCAAGTGGACCTGGAGAAGCCATGGCTGGCCGCATTAACCTCCAAAGTTACTAAGCCCTGCCCCTGCCCGGATCCATTCCTCAAGAAAGGAGCTGGACCCGAGCTGACCAGTGCCAAAGCTCTGTGGGGCAAGGACAGCTCTAATAACATCAGAGTGGACCCCCCCCCCCAGATGCTACTCATTCCAATTTAAAGGAACCATTGTGGAGATAATCAGGAAGGCCATCAAAGACCTAGTCATCTTCTGATCCATCAATACTCTCAGGGTTTTTGGATCCAAGGACTCTTGAGGCATGGAATGGATTAGAGAAGGAGATATCACTGTGTGAGAAGAGGATGGGAAACTAGCACATCCAATGGAGACGGAAAAACCCCCATCTGAATCTGAGCACTGAGAAATTTCCTCATCATCCTATCCACATTGGCTTTTGAGATTTCTGGAGGAACTAATGGAAGAGGTGGTTAACTGGGGCCTAAACTCTCTCCTCAGCATCCCTTGGAGAAAAGGTGAATGTATCTGAGCAGTAACCGGTTAGATGGTGAAGCCAGGTGAGCAGGTTCAAGGAAACTTACACAGAATAACAGTCGGATCTGAGAGAGTGGGATCTGTCACTCATCTGGTCAGAATAAAACAGACAAACATTCGTGGGTTCAGTTCAAGCAGCTTTATTACACACAAACACATCAGGAATGAGGCTTTGTAACTTAAACTTAAAATAGACTTACTACCACACTCATACATGTTAACACTCTGACTGTTGCCTCAAAATGGTACTGTTGCCTGCATGTGCTCACTGTTTATGAGCATGTGCTTACATCTGGAAATGCTTCTTAAAGGTACATACACACACTCTGATCTATATCCTCCCTCTTTCAGAAATGACCCATATACTAAATGACAGTATTCAATGACATGCAATTTACAGAAATTATCTTTTGACATGCAATTATACAGAACTAATTATCTGACATGCAATCATACAAAATTAGATACATATAAAACAATCATGTCCATTTTGCTGTGTATTTTACACTAGGTCTAGGAATACGACCTGACTGTGTAACATACAAGTCAGAATTGGATCTAGCAACGAGGCCTGTCCTCAAGGAATGTTCAACTTTGGAGCCAACTGGGACATCATCAGGAATTGGAATGGATACTGAAACATGTTCTTCGGTATGAACATTGTCAGGGTTGCTCTGAGATCTAGAGTCTGTATCACAGGTACGATGCTGCAATATTGTTTCTAATACAGAAATAAGATGTCTGGTGTTTCTCCTGTATTCTGTACCCTCAGATTCCATTAAGTAGGATCTTGTCTCGGCACATGTACCTCTCAATTGACCAGTTTAATCAAAGCCTTTCGCCATTTACATCTTTACGGTTTCTCCTTTTAATGGATGAAGAAATCTGCTCATTTTATCATAACTGGACTTCTGAGAAGAACGGGTCTTAAAAAGTTGGGGTTTGATTGCTCTGTTCTTTTTAGCATTAGGCACCTACAAACTAGAACTAATAGGCAAGGTTGTTCTGGTTTGTCTAGATAGAAGTCTCTGAGCAGGCAAACCAAGAAGGTTGCCATGGGGTGTATTTCTGAGATTAAGTAAATTCAAGAAGATACCGGTATTGTCACGCTTTGACCTCTCTAGCAGTTGCTTTGCACTTTGTATGTTCAGCAAGGCTGTTTGACTGTGGTTATTCAGGACTACTAGTAACATGAATAAAGTCCCACTCTTTTGCAAACCTCTGAAACAACTGACTGGTAAACTGAAAACCATTGTTAGAAATAACTTTGTGTGGACTACCATGGACTGAGAAATGACATTTCATCTTAGTAATAACAGCACTGAATGTTACGTTTGGTAGCAAATCAATCTCAAACCAGTTCAAATAGGAGTCTGCCAACACTAAGTAATGCTGACTCTTCCATTAAAATAGGTCAGTGGCTACTGTTGACCAAGGTAGTTCAGGAATTTGGCTTAGCTGAAGTGCCTCTTTTTGCAAATGTGGCTAAGTACTGTTGCACACTGAACAAGAAGAAAGCACTTTATCAATTTCTTTTGATAAAGACGGCCAAAATATTAGTCCTCTCACCCTTCTTTTGGTAGAATAGGAACCTGGGTGGCCACAATGCAAAATATGAATGTATTCACGTTGTAAGGAAGTAGGAACAATAACTTTTGGACCTTTGAAAATTATACCATCTTCCATCAGCATATCATCTATGTATGTACAGTAAGGTTGTACTTCTGGTGGTATACAGGATTGCTTTGACGGCCATCCTACTTAGATGAAGTGGTTGAGCTTCTGCAAAATTGCATCCGTCTTTGTATGATCTCTCAGCTCATCAAGTCTCATGGCAGAAAAATTATGCACTTCCATGACATCAGTCAAAATTCTCTGCATTAAGCTGTTCCGTGGTATTTCTGGGCAATCTGGATACGGTATCAGCCAGACAAAAAAGTTTACCTTTTATACAAACCATTTTGAAATTATACTTTTGCAATTTGGGCATCATTCTTTGTAGTCTTGCTAGAGGTGAATGCATAGGCTTCTTTAAAATAGTGACTACAGGTTGATGGTCAGTTTCTATATGGACAGCTTGGCTATAAATATAATCATGGAACTTTGAACATGCAACACAATTGTCAACAGTACCTTCTCAATTTGAGCATACTACATCTCAGTTTGGGCAAGAGTTCTAGATGCATAGGTAACAGGTCTGCCCTCTTGAAGAATAACTGCACCAAGACCAAACTTTGAAGCATCACAGGAAATAACTACTGGTTTGTGGACAATAGACATCATAGTATCTTAATGTAGGACAGCTGGCAATTTGCTGTTTGAGGTTATGAAATGCTTTTTGGTGTTGTTCTAACCATGGCCAGGCAACATTTTTGCATGTTAGCTCTCTTAAAGGTGCTGATAACTCACTAAAGTCAGGGATAAATTTTGCCCAAACAGTTAACCACACCAAGAAAATACGGTAAAGCTTGGACACTGTCTGGAGCTGGCATCTCAAGAATGGCTGCCTGCTTGGATGGATCTGGTCGTAAGCCCGTACTGGTCAATAAACGACCTACATAACTAACATCTGGTAGTTTGAATTTGCATTTCAGAGGATTGAGCTCTAAATTCACTTCACGCGCTCTGTCCAGAACTTTCCTGAGGTTTCTGTCATGCTCTGCTTCACCACTGCCTCCAACCAGTAAATAATCAACTATTATAGCACAAAGGTAGCCTGAAAAAATTTGCTCCATTGCACGCTTAAAGACTTTACT
Organism: Protopterus annectens; assembly: GCF_019279795.1. NCBI lineage: Eukaryota > Metazoa > Chordata > Ceratodontiformes > Protopteridae > Protopterus > Protopterus annectens. Next base: position 1,399,325,041 of record NC_056726.1, read on the forward strand.
GGCAGAATTTATTCCAAAAGACATCCTGAGGAATCTGTATCTACCAAATGGGGTACTGAATGTTGTCAGTAGTGAACATTTGCGAACAAGCATCACGTGCCAAAATGAATTCTTTGCACCTAAGACAGAAAAAACAGTGGCATTTGGTATAAGGGTGGCAATCTCATCGACTGTATGCATAAGATGAGGAAGTCTTTTTAATGCCTTGTTCAAGTCTCTTGGGTCAATGCATATTCTGATTTCATCTGAATTTTTTTATGAGCAGCTAGCATGGAAGACACCTACTCAGTTGGACAAATCACACTTTGCTGCACCACTTTGTCTAACTGGACCTTGACTTTGTCCTGCATAGCTATTGGAACTCTCCTTGCTAGTCTGACCACTGGACAGACCTCTGGGTCTACTTTCATGGAGTACACAACTGTAAGTTTGTCTAACTTGTCATTGAAAACATCAGCATACTCTGAGAAAATGCCATCAGTAAAGCTGGAACTGGGACATGTGCTTACAATATGAACTTATTTGGTAAAAGAAAGCAGTTTCATTCTCAAATTGTCTCTAAGACCTAATAATGACTACACAGGTCTTCTGACTACATAAAATTGCAAGCTGTAACTGTTCCCAGCCAAATAGCATGAAAGCACTTCTGAGCCTTCGGTTTGAATCTCTTCACCTCCATAAGTAAAAAAGCTTTGCACAATTGACCAAATTAAGTTGCTCACCAGGCCTCACTTTAGCAAATGTTTCTGTTGACATTATATTACACTATGAACCAGTGTCTACTTTGAGCTCTGTGGGCTTGCCATTGATAAGGACAGTACAAAATACTCAATTCTTTGCCATCAAATCTACTGCATTAACCTTTACATTGACTACTGATACACCTACATAGAAAGTAGGGTTGCGGCTCTTTACATGATCAACTTGCTTTTTTGAGTGACCTTTTCTAATAACGGAATGAGGCTTGCTTGACTTACAAAACTTTTGAAAATTGATCCATTTTTACACTTGTGGCACTGCTGACCAAATGCTAAGCACTTCTTTCTTTTAGACTCATGACTGGCACCACAATTATGACAGTTAACAATAAGACTTGACTTGAGTTTTGCTGACTCACCCTTATACTGCACTGAGTATGCCCTTTTTACTGAGCTAGTCTTGGAACTTGCTAAAAAGCTACGAGTTCTCCCTGCCAGACCAGCAGAGGTTGCAGCTGCCATGTGCTTAGGCCTGTTTCTACTTGCCAAGTGTTGCATGCTGTCTAGGTTTGCTCTAGAGGCCGCAGAAACCATGCTCTTATCATTTGGCAAGAATACTTGTGTGCCTTTATGTGAGCTCATGGATTTGACAAATCTCTACGGCTTTGCTTAACATTAAATTACAGTCACGAAGCAAAATCTTTCTTACTGCAGCATTATTAACGCCACACACAAGCCTGTCCTTCACTGACTCATCTTTCAAGTCACCAAATCTGCACATTTTGGCCTTATTTCTCAAGTCTGTGATATAAGCTGCAAAAGTTTCACCTGGCTTTTGGTCTTTTGTATAAAATAAGTGCCTCTCTAATTTAACATTTGTCTGGGGGTTGCACAGTTCTCTAAATTTGCATTTTAAGCACCCAGTGTCCTCCCTTGATTCTGCTGGTACCACAATATGGCGGTTTTCCCCCATCCTGCATATACTGCCAGTGCATACACAAATGAATGCTGTCTTCAATAGCCTTTGACCCAACTAAGTTAAACAAAATGAATGCCCTTTTATGTGCATCTTTGTCAGCAAAAACTGCTTGTATGACAATATCATATTCCTGCTTGAATACTCTCCAATTCTCTGCTATATTATGATCAAACACAAGTGGACTAGGTCTGCGAAATGCCTCTGCCATATCAGCACACAGAAGCAGGAGTGAAGGTGCTTGAAATTATGTATGAACACACACACACACATATATATATATATATATATATATATATATATATATATATATATATATATATATATATATATATAGACACACACATATGCCAGAACTTTATGCCAGTACTTGTAATTATGCCCAATAGCACAACAAACTCTTTGAAATAACTGCACTTTGCCAAATAAATCTCTGTAACACAAACCACTCATCAGTGTAAGAAATACTTTGAAATGGCTGTACTTTGCGAGTAAACTGTACACAGCAGAAAAAACGCTCAGAATAAGAAACACTTTACAATTAATGCACTTTGCAAATAAACTGTGCACAGTACAATAAATTTTTCAAAATGGCTGTACTTTGCACTGTGAAGATATGTGAAGCCTGCCAGGCTAGCTAGATAGAATTTTGTAGATAATTCTATGTCATTCTAAATATGAATATAATCTACAGGCTTGTCCTCTTAAAATGTAAGAAAACTGTGTTAAATGTTGAACTTCAAAAATGTAACTACAGTGCACGCTGCTAGAAGAAAGCTGATAAGTCAAACATTATATGACTGTTTGATCTCAAGGCTCGGAGACATGTCTGGACTGAGGAAATCTTTCTACTGTTTTGAGACCAGTGTTAATTGCTAGATTTTACATATATAACGCCTTTTATTGTTGTAGTTTTCTGGCCAGGTGCAAGATCAAATAAATGTTAAAACTCTGAGTTTCTGTTAGCCTGGGAACCAGAGAAGAATGATGTAATCTAAAATGAGTCAGCAGTGATGTATTATTTTTAAGAATTTCTGAGAGAGAGAGAGAATCAGAGCATTCTGCATTTGTCTTCAGAACTCACCACTCACCAGCACTTGCTTTGCTCTGTCTGTATGTAAGTAGGATCTTAGACTTTAGTGTTTCTCTTAAGAAATAGAAAATAGTAAGTATAGACTAGCTGTTTTCTATATTTATGTCAGACTAATATACAGTATTATTTTAAGCATTTTCCTGTGATTTCTGAACTCTTGACTAGCACTGTGTTGAATTGAGAAGATTTGTTTTGTGTTTTTATTATTTATTATTAAATACTTTAAACCTTTCAAGTGTGCCTGTTTTGTTTAGAGATAATTAAAGCTGTAGAGTACATTGCATGTATATAGTGATACCGTACAAACCACTCCAAATAAGCCTTGCTCTTCATCACACTTACTAATTGGATAATAATATTGCACAGTAATAATTTGACACCCTTTGGTAAGGGACGTTTTAGTAGCTGATAAGAGTAGTTGGTGGCAGTGATTACTACCTTATAGCCTGGCAGGAGGGGGCATAGGTGGAGAACCTGTGCCAGCCTTCACCAGGACTATCTGTGTGTTTGTATATAAATCAAATCTCAAAGTGTGTGTGTGTGTGTGCTACTTGGGCAGGACATGAAGCACTGGTTGGACAGAGAGGGTACTGGAGGTTTTGGATTGACTACTCGGCTGAGATCTGTACCCTATAGCTGTGCCAGTGGGGAGTCTTATTGGGGATATAGAGACAAAGGGAGAAACCAGCCCCAGACTGACTGTGATCTCTGTGTGCTCTTAAGAGAAATTTCACTTTACTGTGTGTGTACTTGTTATCCTTCCCAATGTGGATGCCCCTCACTGGTGTAAGTGATGAGGATTGAGGCTCCTTGATTACTGGGCCAGTGCACGGGCATCACATGCACACAGCAAACTCTTTGAAATAATTGCACCACAATAAAGCACACACTCTGCAAATACTTTGCACACTCTGAGACACTTCAAACAACTGTAGTTTTCCTTTGACTGGCTTTGGTCAATGCAAAATAGTAGTTTATGCCCAAGCATGATCTTTTACTATAAAACATGCAGTCACCTTGCTCTTTAAGCTTAATTTGCCCTTTTATTATACTCGTTATGCCCTTTTAATCTCTTATCATGCTTATTATACTTTTCTTGTGCCCATTTTACTTTAAACATGCTTGTTATACAAACCAAAGGTACTTCTGAGCCCCATATGAATATATCTGCTAGTTTTATTAAATATCGTAGTTTCAAGCATTTCATTTAATTAACAATGATGTTTGTGCCTTTCATTTGATTAATAATACGTTTTGTGCTACTCGTTTGATTAATAATGTGTTTTGTGCCTTACAAATGCTCCATTTCATTTTCTTTGCCAAATAAATCATTTGTGCAGTTTTCATTACCTTAAGTTCATTTCTGTACCTTTTTTGTTTGTCTGAGCTCCGTTTCACTCAACCAGCTTAATCTGCCTTCACCTTCAACTCCATACCTAATGGCTTGAAGAAGTTGCTCTCTTAATCCTGATTCTGACACCATGTTGCTCGTCTGGTCAGGATAAAACAGACGAACATTCGTGGGTTCAATTCACGCAGCTTTATTGCACACAAACACATCAGGAATGAGGCTTTGTAACGTAAACTTAAACTTATAAACAGACTGACTACTACACTCATACCTGTTAACACTCTGGCTGTTCTCTCAAAATGACACTGCTGCCTGCATGTGCTCACTATTTATATGCACGTACTTACAACTGGAAATGCTTCTTAAAAGGTACATACACACACTCTGAGCTATCTTAGGAACCAAAAAAGTCAGATCCGAAGTTTTCTGAATTTTTTTTGAGGTGGCTCCAATGAAGATGGCAGATATAGCAGCCTTCAGAGAATGGGTGGGGATCTTTTGCGAGATTCCTTTCACTCCAAAAAGGATTTCACAGATTTACAGGGCTGTTGAGCCCCTGAAGAAGAAGAGGACGACAGCATACTCTTAACTACCAATTTATTATGTCTGGTGCTAAATGCTCTCAAACAAAATGCAGCACAAATAGAGCAGTCGGTGCTGAGGTGTGACACGCCAAGGTAGAAGACGCACTCCCTGTGGCATCAGAATTGGGAATTTTACATCAACTGGAACTGCACTTTTTAAAGCCTGTTGTTTTTCGGCCATAATGAGAACAGGCCTTTAAAGGTGGGAAAAAAAAAACCAGAAGAAAGGGAAGAAAAACATTTTTTTTTAAATATACATAAACGGACTACCAACAATTGTAGAAAGAATACACTCTAAAGGGTAGAAAGAAGAAAAGACAGGTACCAGCTATGGTACTGTAGAAACTACTAAACAGTAAGAGAAAAAAAAAGGTTATAAATGAGTCATTGGGAGAAAACCCTCATATATAATAAATAGTAGATGGAGGACATAAAGGAAGTACAAAAAATAAAAGACGTAAGATAAATTAGCTCTTAGAGAGGGATCTGCATTTGTGCAAGAGGTGGCAAGCAAGATCTGAGGTATTGTTAGCTGACTGGGGCATTATGGTTACAGGGAGGAGCTTGAGAGTTGGATCCGAAAGTCCAGTATGTGCAACCAAGTCAGATCTGAGGTCAGATTAAATACCCCCACTTTGAGGAATAAATGAAAGGGGCAATAACAGATCAGAAGAGTACTTTGTAGCATGCCATTAGGTGCTCTTGGTTCTGTCTCTTTGGCATTAGCTAGCTTGAATGCAGTATTCTGTGGTTTCTACAACCCTTTTCTTTGGGTTATTCATAGCTTCTTCTTGTCTCACTTCAAAACTACAAAACAAGCCCCTTTAACACCCTGGGTGTTCTGCCATTCAATTATACAATGCTATAAATCTGCCTGAACTGTAAAGTCAGCATAAGAAGACCCTAAAAGACAAAGGCCCAAATACCCTGCCAAAAATATTATGGTAGGTACAAAACTGTACTATGTTCTTAGTTTCCACATTGCTGCAGTCCTACTACGGGTAGAATCCCAAAGCAATAGTTTGGTTTAAAGCCACACTAGAAACCACCTTAGGCATAAAGGAAGGATTTAGTTGTAAATGATACCTATATCCCAAGCAGGAGTAGGAGCTCTACTGGTCTTATATATTGCTTTTTCTGAAACTGCTTGAACAAAGGATGAAAAAAATTGCGGGTTGTCACAATCATAGTGGTGCCAAATTGCTGCAGCATGAATCTTAATGGAAGAAGGAAGGACAACCGAAGACATTGTTTCGTACCAAATTAGAGATAGAAACATCCAAATTTCATTGCACTCCAAATTAAAAAAATCTTCCATCAAAATAAAAAATCTTCCATTTTTCGATAGGTACACTTTTCCATAATCATTTAAAACTTGTTGAGGAAGTTGAGACCGGCTGTTCTCAAAAACAGAATATGCCATGCTGTTAGATGAAAGAGCGAGAATTGAGCAGTGACAGGTGGCCTTCTCTCCAGAGATGGAATCAGGGGTAAATCAATGGGTGCTTCTTTACTGGACTCCTTAATGGTACCTCAGCTGCCGGTAACAATGCTGAGCTAGCAAAATCAATCATAAATTCATCCTGGCTTGTCTTGAAGCACCTTTTGAAGCACCTTTGGAAGAAGAGGAAGAGGTGGAAGCATACACACCAACTTTTTGAGAGCTGGAGAGAGCCAAAGGTGTGATGTAACTGATTGTAGCAAACTTGCAAAACTTTGGCAGCTGGTGGGAAGCTAGAGGAAGCTAAAAACATGTCTGGAGTTCCCCAGGACACTACACTGTCAACCTTTAAGACCGCCAATTTCAGTGGGATACCATTGGCTTCCTCTCATATGCAGTGGCATTTAGCACCAGAATACAGAATGATAGATGCCATGAACCTTTACTGTTGAAGGACTGTCCTTGCAGCACGGACTGATTGATGAGATAGTGATGGGAGCGGATAGTGATGAAGTGTTTTTTGTGTTAAAAGGGGTTAAAAAGCTGGGTGCTTCACTCAGACACACAGAAAGCAGGCCCAAGTCTACTTTACTGGACTTTTATGGATGTCGTTTATTTACTTGGCAAGCATTAGGCATGCTCATAACATGTTCAGATGCTGTGGAAGGTCTCTTTTCTTGAGCTCAGAATCGAGTAGTCGAGATGATAAGGATAGATTTGAATTCTTGAGAAGCCTATAAGCTGAGCCTGAAGTAGCCAGAATGTGAATGAATACTCTGATATAGTGGATAAGGCAAAGAGCACGATAGAGAACTGCAGAGAACAAAATTTCCGATAAAACCTGCAACACTTCCCTGCACTTTATGAAGACTTAGCCTCCTTGATAAGGAATGCTGAGATCCATCTTCTTTGCCCAGCAGGAATGGCTCAACTGAGGTAAAAAGTTGTGAACTGGAATATCCATCTAAGTTGAAAGAATGTGAAGAGTTGATTTCCAGAGAGATCCCCCCAAAATTGGTAAATGTGTCTTCCTTTGGTACTAGGAACGGAGCGAGAATAAAATCCTAGGCCCCTTTCTGACCCCACCTGCTGGCTGTATTCTGAAATTCTGGAGTAACTCTTGAATTTGCTTGTGAGCCTCTTTTCTTTGTGGAGGAGGAGGATGGGGCATGCCTTTGAAAGGGCAATGTATGGAAATAAAACCTGTAACACCTGGAGAAATTTATAACACCCATCTGTCTTGAGTAATTAAAATCCCATCTTGGAAAGAATCAGACAGTCTTCCTCCCAAAGGAGCTGCCAGAGGCAAGTGGTCTGTGAAAAGGCAAGTCATTGGTCCTGGTTTGATTTCTGGGACTGGTCTCCTCCCCAGCAGGGGAGTCTGAAACCTTGAACTCTGCCCTTCCTAGGTCTAGACCTACCTCTGCCTGCCCCTACCCCTTGGTTCAGGACCTACCCCCTAGACTAAGTCTTCTACTAAATATGGTTACCCCTTAGCAGGCCAATACTTAACAATCTCTTCTATTTAGCTGCGCATGCAATCTCTTTAAAAGCTTGCATAGTTTGCAAGCTTTGTCAATTTTGTCCCTTTAACATTGCAACCACACAAACCATCACACATCAGGGAGCATCCAAAATCTTTGTCCTCCAATCAGCAACAACTTCAGCTAACATTGATCCTCAACAGAAGATTGCAACAGAACAAACCCCATTCAAAACCATAGCACCTACTAAGTCAAAACCATGACCACAGAATGCTTTATGCTTACCCACCAATACCTTTCACTACTAAATCCAATTCTTTAGCTATTTATCAAAACTCCGGCCAAAGCATCTTCAATCTTAGTGAGCAAAGGAGATAATTTTGATATTTTAGCTTTTAGTACAGACATAACCTTTTCTTTTACGCCTCATGGCTAGAGTGGAAGAAGTATACACTTTCTTTCCCACCTATCCACCTTGTTTTGCCTCTTATCAGTGGAAACTTTTTTTTTAACCACAGAGGCCTTTCTTACCTTTATACCCTGAGAGAAACAGACCTAACCTACCCTGCCCCAGGACTCTTTAAAGACTTATAAGAGGAGCATTCCCACAAGGTTCTGACCCATTAAAGCAGCCTAGGAGCAGAGAGTCAAAAGGTCAGGGGGCCTATATTTTGCCTGATTCTGCACATTGGGGCAAACTTTAGAGGTAATCTAAAGGTACTATGGGTAAATATAAATTCTCTCTCATGGAATTGAATCAGAGTAATCTTAGCCTTCCATTTAAAGTGTTCTTGATGGGAATCATGAGTCTCAGAAATCAATAATCCCAGAAATCTGCAAATCAAGGATGTGGAAACATCAAAATCAGAATAAGAATCTGCACACTCCTCTGAATTCTCTCCAGAAGACTCTTGCAACCTGAATACTGTTCCAACTCTCATCTGGCAGTTCTTCCACCCAGCAGGTATCAGGATAGGGCTTAGGCCTCTTATCATAGTAATCATTCAAAGCTAATGCCTTTAAGGACTTGGCCACCTTAGCAGGGTTTTCTTAAGCACAGGGTGAAAGAACCCCTAGGCTGAAGAGAAACTCTGGCCTACACAAATTGGCTCAGCAAGAGCCTTGGGAGAAGAGGGGAGAACTAACTGTAAAGTTCCTGCTCACAGTTACCTGAGAAGCCCCCCTCTCCTGGCCTCCTATCCTGTAACAGTAAAGTCTCTGCCACTGACTGTCTTGCCTAAAAGCCCAAATCGCTGTCTGGCCCCTCTGGCTCCCAAATGAAGCGGGCGTCAAACCGGGACGCCCGGGCCAACCGTTCATCAACCCTTAGTTTACCTGGATCCTTCGCGGAGCTTGGAAACGCGCGAAGTGGGAGCTAAACAAGGTATCTTATCCTGCAACGCTTCCCAACAAACTGGCTCCCAGTAATAACACCTATTAGCAATCCCTGTCAACCTAGCACAAAGAGCAAACCCAACAACGTCAGCCTTTCAGGACATAAACAAGTTATATACACAAGGTATGGTCAAAAATGTTGGCCATCGGAAAATACAGCAAAAACAGTTCTTTCATTTTTCCTACACTGGTGCAAAGAAACTGGAAAGCAAGAAAAACCGTTTCTAGCAAACTTTTAGTACTTGGCCCACTCGTGCCGAACTCGGGAGGGATCCGAAATATTTTCAGAACTGCACTGCGTGGCGTCAACTGCATTAGTATGAACCATGCGCAAAGACGGTATCGGACGTCGGTCATGGCCCAAGCGGACTGGACGCATCGACGCGTTGCCATCGTAATGGCCCTGACGGCCAGCCATATACCTGGTATCTGGTAGAACATCCTAATCAGGTGCAAGTCCCTACAACTCACAACAGGTTTGATGACTCTTCCTTTAAACTGATGTCAGTAAACTTTGGAATGTTCTTCGTTTATCTCTTAGAAAGGCTGAACAATATAACATATTTGAGCAAACACTTAGAAACTACTCCCACTCCAGTTTGATTAATTGAAGAAATACACAATTCCCTTCCATTTTTAGCCACCTAAGACCTCTCTTTTCATTCACTGCATCCATTGCTGATTCCCTCCCTCTCTCTCTCTTCCTCTTGCCATTTTCTTTTCCACACTGTACCCTTTCCTATCAATCTTTTGTGTTTTATTATATCCAACCTATTTTCATGACAGATGAATGAAATATTTTCTCATGCTATGTTAATGCAATAAAGCAGTAGCAATCGCAGTTTAAGCACAACCATCTTCCTGTATTAATATTTCAGTTATGGAAGACTTGTATGCAGTATGTATGCAAATTGTACAGAAGTCATATAACACGTATGCATATCTATCTATGTATATGTCTAAGTAGGGACATCTTCTATTTGAGGAACAGTACCGCTGTTCCCTGAACTGAGCTATACTGCAAGACTATAGTACTGTAAGTACTTGTTTTCACTCTTGCACAGTCTTCCTCTTCTTCCCATTGTGATGTGACCATAGTGATGTTGCAGGAAAACACTTTTTCATGCTGTTTGGCAGGTGTGCTATTTGACAATGCTAAGTTGTTCAGTTTGCTATTAACAGGATGAGCATTAACTTTTCACAGTGAATCTGTGCTTGTGTGTGTGTGTGTGTGGGGGGGGGGGTGACAGTGTGCCTGAGTATCTGTGTGAGTATGTACATATAGATGCACACAAGCATAAATATACAGTACTCTTTAATGAAGCCCAAAACAACAATAAAAACAGGGTTTGCCCAGTTAGACTTTCCTGGTCACCAAACAATAAACAAATTACCCAACTGATAACTTTGTTTGCATAAAACCATTCACTTCAAATTTATGTTTTTCAGGTTTCAGCTGTCTTCTTATCAGAAACACGGCAGCTTCAACACAAGTGCTTATTTATTTTATCTATTAACTGGCATTTGTTTACCCCGAAAGTTCAACTGCACAGAATTCCTTTTTCATCAAAGGCCCAAGGAGAAAAGCTCCTTTAAAGTTAAATGAGATTACAACCAGATGAATTAATATATGCAATGAAAAAAAAAAGTATTACATAGATATACTCAAAATAATAATGCGGTACACACCTATTGTGAATCCGACCTTTGGTAATAAGTACAGTCATTGCAGCAGGCTGAAGACTCATGTAGGTTAAATTTAAATGCAAAAAGCAAAGAACGAAAATTGGAAAGTCACATTAAAAAATTCAGTTAACATCAGACTGAATGACATCACAATGAAGAAAAGAATAAACATTTGTGAATACAAAATAGATATGTTGGGTTAAAATATTAACTTTTAAGAAGAATATATTGCTGGACAGGAGATTAATTACAGTATATTGAAAGACTTTGTAAATGTAAGCTGTGATTATTTAAAAAGGATAAACTGAAATAGTTACTAGGACAAATTTAATGGGGAGGGGAGAGAGGGGACTATGAGAGTGTAAAAGTGAGGAAAGGTGTACATTTATGAACATTTGTCAAAATACAATCCGGCAGAAAAATGGAAAGACCATAGGCTTTACATCATAAAAAAAGCGCTGATAAATATGAGAGGCATTGACTGGGAGACTAGGCAGCAGATGTGAAATATAGTGTATTTTTTAACCAGGAGTAGTGCCGCGGTGGTGCAGAGGTAGCGTTGTTACCTCACAGCAAGAGGTTCTTCCGTTCGATTCCCGGCTGGAGTGCGGGGAGTGCCTTCTGTGTGAAGTCTGCATGTCTCCCCGCGATTGGGTGGGCGTTCGAAAGACATGCGCAAATGGGCGTGCCTTCGTTGAAGGTTGAACGTCGAGCTGACACCTCAGTGTTCGTGAAAATTCACTGCCAATCATTAGCAGACTGGAGTTCCGCTGTGGTGACCCCTAACCGGGAAAAGCCGAAGACAACAGTAAAAGAGCAAAGCCATGAGTTAGCTAAAAGCTGTCTTGGTGTTAGTTTAAAGGTCTGGATGTTGTCCATTGACCTACTGTATTAGGGGGTAGGTTCCAAGTCTTAGATACAGATTAGGAGTACAGGGTGTTTCTAGGAGATTTGAACATGTTCTTGAAAAGCATAACTATTTTTTAATCATATATTGATCTTCCAAGTAGCACTAATACCCTGCTATTTATTGTCTGAAGCAGTTATTACTTCTTCTGACTTCTGTAGTTGCTAAACTGCATGGTGAGGGCAACTAATCAGATGTGATGCAATTTTACTGCTAAGGCTTATCCTTTTTATTTATTTTATTTACTTCTACTTCTTAACAGGGTGGGTACATTGATCCAAAATACTTTTTGGGTATGACCTTGGAAAAGATGGTGGTACAAAAGTTACAATAACAATACAGTCACAGTATCAAGCAAATACACTAAGACTAAAACAAGAATTTAAGACAAAAGGCTGCAATATTGCACAATATGATTGAATTTTGCCATTCATTCATTTCCCCCCTTCATTTCTCTTGAGTGTCCTGTCATTACCAACTTACAGTCATACCTCGAACCCAGGTATTCTTTGAGTAGCTCTTGATAGAACTATCATGTTATTTAAATAACCCCGATACTTGTTTGCAAGGTCCTAGAGTTTTATAATTCTCTTCTTGTTCTGACAAATAACTGGTTAATTATTCTGCACTTTTAACTGGACTCCCTCCCACACCTATCCCCTCCCTAACATACCTGAATTTTACTTAAAAAAAGTAAAAAAAAAATCACAGTGCAGTTGTGTAAGGAAACTTGCCATAACAGTAGATGTTCAAATGATCATTTCTACAGTAGCCTTAGCTACATGGGTTATATCCTGCACTGGATATAAAGTACAGTTTTGTACCTACCATAAATGTAGATGTTCAAGTGCTAATACAGCTGCAGTCATAACAGATGGGTTTTCCTGCCATCAGGCGGGTCCTCGGTTGGCCGAATTCCAAAGTCTAGGTCCGGCGTCGGGTCGCTTCTTCCCTGACGTAAGTGCGACAGGGGTATAAAAGAACCAGCCGACACCATTTTCTTCAGTTTTTCTTGCCCCAGATGTCAGGTGCCTCAGAAGGAAGGCAATACATAAATTTATGTAATAATGCAATGCAATATAATTAAAAAACAGTAGTTGCAAGCAAATACACCATAAAAGAATACCCCCAATCAGGTTGTATGAGGAGGTGTTAGCCATCAGGCCTGTCCCAAGAGGGGAAGGAGGGAGGGAAACCTGGACTGCAGCTGTATTAGCAGTCGAATATCTACATTTATGGTAGGTACAAAACTGTACTATGTTCATCGTGCATACAGCTGCAGTCATAACAGATGGGTAGAATCCCAAATCTAAAAAAGGGGTGGTAGGCACTAAGTGGAACTAGGAGGAGCCAGGATGCCCTGCAAGACTGCAGTGGCAAAGCCTGCTCTAGATTTGGAGTATAATGGTAGGTGGTAGTGCTTGGAGAAAGTATGTACAGAACTCCAAGTGGCTGCTTCCAAAATATCTTTGGTAGGAACCCCCCTGAGGAAAGCTACAGAGGTAGCTGTGGCCCTTGTGGAGTGAGATCTGATGCCTGCAGGTACAGTTTTACCATGAAAAGAGTAACAAAAGCGTATGCAGTGGGCTATCCATTTTGAGATTGTCTGTTTGGAAATAGGCTTCCCTTGAGCACCTGTAGCATAGGACACAAAGAGTTGCCCTGATTTTCTGAAAGGCTTTGTTCTGTCCAAATAATAACGTAGCTGTCTGTGAATGTCCAAGGAATGTAGTAGTCTCTCCCCTTTGTTTTGAGGATTAGGGTAAAAGGTAGGTAAGTGGCTAGCCTGATTCAAGGCTACCCACTACCTTTGGCATAAAGGAAGGATTGGTTCGTAAGGAAACTCTGTCCTGATGGAAAATGATGAAAGGCTGCACAGCCATGAGGGCTTGTAGTTCCGAAACCCTGCGAGCTGAGGTGATAGCCAGAAGGAAGGCTGTTTTCCAGGACAAATATTGCAGTTCTGTTGAAGCAGCTGGCTCAAAAGGAGGCAAGCTCAGTTTTTCTAGAATGAAATTGAGGTCCCAAGCCGGTACTGGTTGCTTCCTTGGGGGTTTTATATTCATAGCCCCTCTGAGGAACTGTCTTAAGAGGGGGTGAGAGAATAAAGGAGGGTCAGTGTTGTATTCTGCAGAAATGGCTGAGGCATGGATTTTGATGGAGGAGAATGAAAGTCCACTGCTTAGCATCTCAGCTAGGTACTGTAATATTTGAGGTAAATTCAGTATTCCAGGATTCTGACCCTTTTTCTGATTCCAGGTACAAAACCGTTTCCATTTTGCGGAGTAGGCTTTTGTAGTAGAAGGCCTTCTGGCCTCCAAAATGACATCCTGCACCTCCTTGGAGAGTAGGGTCTGTTGTGAATTTAAGGAATCTTCCATGCGGCTAGATTGAGGGTTTTCAGCTGACTGTGAAGAGTTTTGAAGTTGTGCTGAGTCAGTAGAAGAGGCATTAGAGGCAGGATCCATGGTAGGGAATGCGTCAGGCTCCTCGGGAGTGGGTACCAGTGTTGTCTTGGCCAGTCTGGAGCAATGAGAATCATCTTTGGTCTGCTCTGGCTTTTAATAGAACTTTGGGCAGCAGAGGAAGAGGTGGAAAGGCATAAACTGTCATTGTTGTCCAACTGAAAGAGAGTGCGTCCACTTTCCAGGCCTGTGGATGAAAGGTCCTTGAGCAGAATTTTGTCAATTGGTGATTTCTGTGGGTGGCAAAGAGATCTATGTCTGGCCTTCCCCATGCTTGAATTATCTTTGTAAAAACTTGAGGATGCAACTTCCATTCGTGTGGATCTGTCATATTTCTGCTTAGGTTGTCTGCCAGCGTGTTTTCCTTGCCTGGCAGGTACTGTGCTTGAAGTTGGATTTGTAATTCCAGAGCCATGTTCCAAAGAGACATGGCTAGCCTGCATAGGGTATATGAATGGGTTCCTCCCTGTTTGTTTATGTACCACATTACTGTGGTGTTGTCTGTCCTTATCAATAGCTGGCCTGGATGCAGTAGGTCTTTGAAAGCCATAATAGCATTTATTACTGCTAGCATTTCCTTTTGATTGATGTGTAGGTGCTTTTCTTTTTGGGACCATTTGCCCTGAATGCACCGATCTGTCATGTGCGCCCCCCAGGCGTAGTCCGAGGCGTCTGTTGTGATGACTTGATTTGCTTGAGGCTTGCAGAATGGGAGACCTGTGTTTCTTTGGCATGCTTGAGCCCACCACAGAAATTCCTTTTGAAGACATGGAATCAGTGGTATAATTGTTTCCAAACTGTGGCTGTGTTGTGACCATAAGTGTTTTAGGTACCATTGAAGTTTCCTCATATGCAGCTTTGCACATGGGATTAGCAGGATGCAAGATGCCATGAATCCCAGAGCCTGCAGGATTTTCCTTGCAGTCAGCCTGGTAAAGGTTGCCAGTTTTCTGAAGTATTGAGTTAGTTGCCCTTGTTTCTCTGGTGTGAGGTAGGCCATCTGGGTATTTGTATTCAAGCTGGCACGAGGGAAAATTATTGTTTGAGAGGGTATTAGCCTTGATTTCTTTTTGTTGACTGTGTATCCCAGAGAATTCAACAACATTATTACAAACGTCAGATGTTTCAGAAGTATGTGTTTGCTGTCCGCTTGGATCAGGCAGTCGTCCGAATATGGGTATATTTATATCCCTTGAAGTCTGCAGAAGGCAATTACTGATGCCAGGCATTTCGTGAACACTCTGGGCGCAGTAGATAAGCCAAAGGGCAATGCAGAGAATTGATAATGGGTTGAACCTGCAAGAAATCTGAGGTATCTTCTGCAATCTTGTCTGACTGGGACATGCAGGTATGCCTCCTTGAGGTCCAATGTTACCAGCCAAGACTCCTTGCCCAGCATGGGAAGAAGCTGCTGTAATGTGAGCATCTTGAATTTTGGTACGAGTAAAAATGTGTTTAGGATGGATAGGTCCAAAATAGGTCTCCAATCTTTGCCCTTCCTTGGTACCAGGAATAGTCTGGAATAAAAACTTGACCCTGTTCTTGTGCAGGTACCTCTTGAATAGCTTTCATGTCCATGAGATCTGAAATTTGTTTTTGTGCCTCTGCCCTTTGATTGTGTGGCAGGTTTGGCATGCCTATCATTTTTGGAAGGGTGTGAAAGTGGAATCTGTAGTCTCTGTCTATAATGTCCAGGATCCATTTGTCTTTTGTGACAATATGCCAATTTTTCAAAAATAATGCCAGTTTTCCACCTAAAGGTGCTGCCATTTGAGCCTTGCTTGGTATGCAAAGGGGAAAGTCATTGGTTCTGCTTTCTGAATGGCTGTGAACTATCCTCACCACCTCTTTGTGTAGGTGCTTGCCACTGTCTGCCTCTAAATGATCCTTGAGATTGCCCTCTACCCCTCAGGCGCCTGTATCTACCTCTTTGGGATCTGTCCGTGGCTGGAAAGGACCAATTTTTTGAAGGCCAATTTCTACTGAAACGTGGAGGTTGTACCTGTAGGAAATCTTTCACTGTTTGCATTGATTTTGCCTTTTCCTCCATTTTCTTTAATACCTCCTCAGCTTTAACACCAAACAGTACATCTTTTTGAAGAGGTGCATCTAGTAATTTAGCTTTGACATGATCTGGTAAGGTTTGCTCTTTGAGCCAAGCATGTCTACGTATGACTGATCCTGTAACAGCAGCTCTACATGAGGCCTCTAAAGTATCAAAACCACATTGCAAGGTATGTTTACCCACTTGCTCTGCACTATGTAACAAATCCTGCAACTCCTTCAAGTCTGGTTGTTCAGGTTGTGACATTTTGCTTTTCAACTGAGATAACAGAAACTGTTGATACGTTAACATATGGAACTGACAGTTTAATGCCCTCATGGTTAAGGTGGCGGAGGTGTATACCTTTTTCCCCCGCCTTTCTAAAGCTCTGGAATCTCTCTCTGAAGGTAATGGATTTTTGGCAGTGGAGGCCTTAATTCCCTTGGGACCCTGTGAAATAGTTTCTTGGTCAGCCGCATGACTTTTCTATAGGAATTGGTGTGAATCAGGAACCCGGTAATACCTGCCAGGCTTGACTGGAGCTGGAGGTAAAGAATCTGGGTTAAGGCTGGCCTCCGAATACACATCATTTAGTATGTCTAAGACAGGAGGTATAGCCAGAGGCCTGTGCTGAGGGAGCAAGAGGAAATCCCTAAGCCTTTTCTTGGAGTCTGAGTACTCTTGGCCTTCCCAGTGGAAGTGTTCCCTCAAGGTATGTAAGGTTTCCCCAAAAGAGTAATCCTCAGGGGGGGAGACAGAGGGAATGGACTCCTCTGCATCAGAATCTTCAAAAGGGGAGTATGAATGTTCCTGGCCTTCAGAATGTTCTGAAGTAATGGAGGCCTGGTCCGAGGTAGGGTATTCTTCCTCCACTCTGGGCCTTTTGTCCGAGGGGGGTTGAGAACCCCTGATAAAAGTAATCAAATCCTCAGCCATTTTGAGCATCTGCTTTTTTGGCATGGGGCCTTGAGAGGGGCCCCTGTGGAGCTTGTCTTTTAGTATGCATGGCTGCTTTAGACTTAGTGAAAGCCTTAATGGAAAAAGAAGAAGAAGGCCTGAAGACACCTTGAGAGGTGGCAGGCCTGCCTAAACTCTGAGTTTCCCCGCCAAGAGTGGCTTCGGTATCTGTAGTCGGGGTGTGGGCCGAAGAGCCTGCGACCTCGGGCACAGAAGACACCACCAATGAAGTGTCATCGGTAGTCAGGGGATGCGTAGGCTCCTCGCTGTGAACCGCAGCACCTTTAGTCGGCTTTAGCGTGGTGTCGGTAGAAGTCGCAGACCTCGTATGTCGGTCCTTATCTTTGCGTCTTTTACTCAAAACTGGAGTCGGAGTATCCAACGACATAATGTAATTAAACCTTTTGCCAAAATAGTGTTGGGCGAACTCCGCCCGACGCTTAATAGTGCGTCTGTTGAATGTAGCACAAAAACGACAGGCCGAGACGTCGTGGTCTGGGCCTAAGCAAGGAATGCAGAGGGAATGAAAATCCTTATGCGGTATTTGCTTCCCACATGAAATGCAATTATTAACTTTGTCTGACATCGGTCTGAGGCAAGAAAAGTTTCCCCAACGTGGTACTTAGCTTTCAAGAAGACTTCATTGAAAAATATTCGTAATCTCAGGAGCTGGCCGACCGGCACTTGCGAACTGCTTCTGCTTCGGGCACCACGCGGCAAGAAAGACTGAAGAAAATGGCGTCGGCTGGTTCTTTTATACCCCTGTCACACTGACGTCAGGGAAGAAGCTACGACATCCGACGCTGGACCTAGACTTTGGAATTCGGCCGACCGAGGACCCGCCTGACGGCAGGAAAACCCATCTGTTATGACTGCAGCTGTATGCACGATGAACATCAGCTAGCCAGCTTCCAAAGCTTCAGGGCACTTTCCACATGCATAAAACATCAGTCAGCTCAACCTGAGTTGACTGAAAAGAGAGGTGTGGGGACAAAGCCCTTCAGAGTTTTCTTATGCAGAGAGAGGGAGGCTGAGCCTTGAAAGGGCAATGCTAGGAACAAGAAAAAATAAATGCCTACACCCTTGCACACACAAAACACATCAGAAAACAGTGGGGCGGAGGTGGAGGGGAGGGAACAACTACTGCAACAGTCATCATTCAAACGTTTACTGTTATGGTAAGTTAACTTTTACAATTATATTATGTTCATCACATTGATCACTGTTGCAGTAGTCTTACCTATTATGAGTAGATGGGTCTACTTAACATGGTCGATATTTCAGAATGTCAAAGACCATATGGCCGAGACCATATGATCGACTTTCGAAATGTCAACCATGTAAAAACAAACAAAACCCCCCACAACAATCACTTACCTTTACACTGCTAGCAGTGCTGCTCCCCCCCCCCCCCCGGAACTTAAATATACCAACTCCCAAG
The DNA here is from genome assembly GCF_019279795.1 of Protopterus annectens. NCBI lineage: Eukaryota > Metazoa > Chordata > Ceratodontiformes > Protopteridae > Protopterus > Protopterus annectens. The sequence continues at coordinate 1,399,343,563 of NC_056726.1, forward strand.
ATCTCACTACAGTGCAGAAGATGGAAATCTTTCCATTCCACACTGTATGGAGATGCCGGTTCCGCATGATCGACATTTCAAAAGTCAATCATATGGTCTCGGCCATATGGTCCTTGACTTTCTGAAATGTCGAACATGTGAAGGGGACTCGAGTAGATTACCAAAGCTTAGTGCATTTAAGAGGTGGAAGAAGAAGGGTCCAGAAACCCCTGGAAATGGTCCTAGCAAAACTGATCTAGACCCAAAGAAGAAATCAAGCTTGTAACTGTTTGTACCAAGGTGCTGTTTCTATAATACTTCCAGAATCCAACCCTTTCCAAAAAGCCATAGATGAAGGCCCTGACATAGTGGGCCTTGACTTTAACTGGAATAGTTATGTTGAAGTGAGTATAACAAAATGTAATAACCTTAGACAACCATGTAGAAACAGTCTGTTTTATCATAGGCTACCCCTTCCTCTTACCTTTACAAGAAATGAACAACTGATCCCAGGATCTGAAAAATTTAGTGCTGTCAAGACAGCACTTGAGTTGTCTGTGGACATTCAAGGTATGGAGAATCCTTGCTCCCACATTTTTAGGTTCAGGAAAGAAAACGAGGAGATGTCATCACAAAACCTTGTCATCACAATAAACAAAACATGCTGGAGGGATAGGTTCCTGACCCAGAGACTCCCCAGACTCTGGAATAGATTGCCCATACATGTCAAGCAGAGTGCCTCTTTGGACCTCTTCAAGAGGAACCTTGACGATTGGATGGGAGAAAGGAAATTCACCCCAGGGATCACGTCAGTCGCCCTGCTAGACAGGGGTCCAGGAAAGTAAATAATGTGGGAAGAAATGGCCAGGGAATTGTTATGGCTAGGCTTGTATAGGCCCTAGGGCTGATAGCCTAGTACCAACCTATGAACCTATGTAAAGTTTGGATTAAAGTAAACTCAGATACCACTTTAAGCATAAAAGAAGAATTAGTTCCCAAAGACAACTTGTCTCTGTAGACAAAAAGATATGGGTGAATCACCATAAGAGCTTCTTCTTGCAGAGGTCAGAGCAATCAGCAAAATGTAGACAAAGAGATAAGGCTGAATTACCATAACAGTTTCTTCTTGAAGATGTCAGAGAAATCAGCAAAACTGTTTTCCATGTTAAGAACCTCAAGTCAGCCAGAATAGCTGGTTCAAATGGAGCACGTGCTAGCTTCTCTAACACAAAATTAAGATCTTAAGGAGAGGCCAGTGGTTTTCTTGGAGGCTTCTTATGCAAACCCCTTTTAAGAACATTTTGACATGCGACTACATTGAAAGAGGAGGCTTCATTAACAGACATACTGAAATAGCCAATAAATTAACACTAAAACAGGAATAAGAAAGGCCATAGAATAGTAACTCATAAAAATATTGCAGAACCACAGAACAACTAGCCCTGAATGGGAGCCAATTACGTTGTTGGCATCAACTGGAAAACCTTTTCCATTTGCTAATATATGACTTTCGGGTCTATATTGGAACCACGAAAGCCCTAGTCACCGAATACATAAACACCAACACATATTCCGTGATCTGCGAATACACCAAATGCCCTAAAGCGCGAAATTCAAAAACTCAAACGGTCACAGTTGTCCCACCCCACCGCCCGCTACATACTACCTACCCAAACAAACTAAATAAACCACATACATACACTAACCAAAACCCTACTTCTAACCCTAAATTAAACCCTACTTCTAACCCTACACTAAATTTTGCATATACCACCATGTATGCACTTAACCTAACCCGCACCCTAACTCTAAGGTCTGTAACTATTGCACACTTACCTTACATAGCTATACCGCAGAAGGGCCAACCATGACGATTCGACATTTTGGATTTCGCACTTCAGGACGATCAATGTTTTTGTGGTTCGATGAAGACATGTCGGCGTTTACGCATTCGGGTAAGTGCACCTTCGAAGTTCTAATAGGGAACCACGATTTTCTACTAGCATGTTTTCTTGCCTCTATTAGTACCTGCTGCACTTCCTCAGTAAACAGAACCTAAAAGGAATTAAGACCCGGTCATCCAGGCAGTCAACTGAGGACACGCATCCCTGTTCTTGTGTATGTACAGCTGGTCTGTGAGGAAACTTGTGGTAATTGCCCCTGACAACTTCCAAAATAAGGGAGAACCAAGCATGTCTGGGCAACAAGGGAGTGACCACAATGACCTTGGGGAATTCATTCTGAATCTTCAGAAGTACCTTGAATTTTAGAGGAAAGGGTGAAACAGCATGCAAGAACATTCCCCTTCTTGTCTTGTCCCCTTCTTGCATGAGGACCTTGAACAGAATCTAGCCATTTGATTGTTCAGAGAGGAGCCAACAGGTGCACTTAAAGAATTCCCCACAGATGGATCAAATCTTGGAAGACTCCCTGATCTAGTTTCTATTCCTGAGGATCTGCCTTGGTCCTGCTCAGCTTGTCTGTTATACTAACTTGCTATGACAGAATGTAGGATGCCTTTAGAGTGAGACTGTGCTGTGAAGCTATATCCCAAGCATACATGGATAGTCTGCAAAGGGGGTATGACCCGGTCCCCCCTTGATTGTTGATGTACTACATGACTGTGATATTGTCTGTAATCATTTGAAGAGGTCCCAGGGCCAAAAGATGGTTCAGAGTAGAGTGCCTTGATCAGGGCAAGCATCTCTTTGACATTTATGTGCTTATGTCTGTCCTTAGTGTCCCACACTCTCGGCACTTTTATCCCTCCTGAAACTGCTCCCAAAGCAAAGTCTGAAGCATCTGTAATGACCGACTGCTTTGGAGCAGGAAGGGAAAAGGAAAGACCTGGATTTAAGGACATCTGATATCTCCACAACAAAGATTTATTTTTCCCCAGCACTGGGATTTGAAAATATAAAAGGTGTTGATGCTGGGACCAAAGAGATTTCAGATACCACTGTACCTTTCTCATCTAAAGTTTTGCCAAGGGTATCATGAGAATCATAGACCAAAAAATCCTGAAGTATTCCTTCACAATGACTAAAGTCTGAGTGGAAAAACTCAGAAATAGATCTAGACAAAGATCTATTCTTTTTCCTGTATAAGAAAAGCTCTTTGAACTGAGGAGTCTAGGTGACATCCCAGAAACACAATCATGTGTGAAAGAGTCAAGAAAGTCTTTTGAATGTTCTCTTGCAATCCCAGCTTGTGTAAAAGATCCCTCACCCAAGAGACAAAGGGATTCCTTACATTTTGAAAAGGACTCTGCAGAGATAAGCAAGTCATCTAAATATGAAAAAATGTGGATATCTTGTAACCTGCAATGAGCTCTAACTGAAGCTAGACACTTTGTGAACACTCTTGATGCAGTGGATATGCCAAAGGGTAAGGCAAAGATAACGTGATCCAAACACACAAAACCTTAAGAAACATCTGAAGTCTGCATGAATAGGGATGGAATGATAAGCATCTTTTAAGTCTAGTGTTGCCAGGAAACCTGAAGAAGGAGGAAGAGGTAACAGGTTGTGAATGACATAATTTTGAATTTGGGCACTATCACAAACAGGTATAGGAAAGAAAGACTCAGAACTGTTCTGTGGAACTAAGAACAACCTTGAATAAAAACCCTTCCCCACCTGGGAAGGAGGAACTGGTTCTGTCACTTATTGGGATAGCATGTGATAAAGAACCAGTGGAAGCAAAAGAGTCTAATCTGGAGGGTGAGGAATGACCTCTTGGAAAGGAGGAATTCCCTCCCGTTGTCATCTGTAACCTTGAGGAATGATTTTTAGAACCCATTTCCCTGAAACTATCCGTTGGCAAAGAGAAAAATGAAAATTCAGACTTTCTGGAAAAAGAAAAGGCCACGGTAGGAGGAGTTCACAAGGTCTCTTGAATAGTCATTAAGATTTGTTGAACTGTCCCTTGTTTTTTTGGGAGGTTCAAGACTTCTTTTTGGAACCCCCTTGCCATTTCTTCTTAAACATCTGTTTACCTATATTTTGTTAAGACTCTTTATTCTGCTTTTTGTCAAAACTGGATGAGGAAATAGGGAATCTCTTAAGAATTTTTTTAGCCCTCCTTTTTCAAAATTTCCAATCTTTTCTGGATTTTCTGTGTCAGCTTTTCCCTGTCATCACACTTTTTGATAACCTCTGCGCTGGAGGTACTAAACACGGAATCTCTATACAAGAGAGAATTTCACATTTTATTTTAACATCAAGTGGAAGATTCTGAGAATGCAGCCATGCAAATCTCCTCAAAACATTACCAGTGGCCACAGCCCTGGAAGGAGAATCAACAGTCCTATATACACTGTAAACCATTAGTGACCTGTGCAACAGAAGAAACTAAATTATTTAAAGCAAACCTTTCCTCACTAGAAGAAACTGCAGATAAAACATTCCTCATATTTTCACAAACTGCCAAAACAAGCTTTAATTCATAAGCCTGACAATTCAAAACTTCTGAATATCAGTTGCAGAAATATATATTTTTGCCCATACATATCAACAATTTTCCCATCCTAATCAGAAAGAATAGAACTGGGACTAAAAAGTGCTTAGCAGCAGTGGGATCAGCTAAAGTTACAGATAGCTACTGGGTCAGGTTTGGCAATACTGTATAAATATTTAAAGAAATTAGGAACTTTATACACCCTATTTGCCTTTTTAGAAGCAGCTGGCTAACAATCACGAAAATGTCAGGCAGTAGCACAGACATCCTCTAAAGCAGACAGAACAGGAGAAATGGGTGTAGGTTCTGAAAAATCCTTCTGTAACAACTCATAGTATTTTCTGAGGGACTACGAAACCTATGTGTTCTCCCACTGAAAAAATAGCACATTCTAGCAAGTCTCAGAAAAAGAGAAACTGAGAAACCTCCACAGGGAGAATCAGAGACTAAGCTCTCCTCTAAGTCTGAATCACAAATCTGAGGACAAATCCCTGTGTTCATCCCTGCAGCTTCCTGTTCAGATTCAGAATCTTGAATCACTTCAGGAATCTCTTTTAAGATTTTTTTTCAGCCCTCCTTCTCTTTAGATGGTGCAGTGGTGCAGCAGTTGCATTGTCGCCTCTCAGCAAGAAGTTCTCCAGTTCAATTCTCAACTGGGGTGCCTTCTGGGCAGTCTGTATGTCCTCCCTGAGTCCTTGTGGGTTTCCTCCGTGTGATCCGGTTTCCTCCCAAGTTATAAAGACATGCATCTGGAGTATTTCTCCCTGGGGCTCCACTGAAAATTGGGTTTGTGCCAAGTCGGACTTTCCTGGTAAATAAAAAGGAATCCCTTATTCTTTTACCAGAAACTACATTACAAAAAGCAGGGTTGTAGCTAGTGAATTCCATTTTGTACTCGCAGATGATTACTGCTACCCCCCCCCCCACACACACACACAATCTACCTGGAATTTAAAAAGTGATCTATCACTTCAGCTGTAGCCTTCCCACCAAACTTAATGTGTACAACATTTTCAGCTGCTCGGTCAAAAAGTTTTAGAGGTACTGATTTTAGATTTGCAATCCTCTCTGTAAGCAAGCTATATTCATGTTTTAGAGGCATTAATCTAGATGGTTAAAAACAATATGACTTAATAAAGCCCCAATGTTTCTAACATGTTACCAGAACATTTGCACTCTTTAGAATACCAACAGTATGTCTGGGTACACCTTTGACAAGGATCAATAGCCTGAATTAAACAAACCCTGAGGTAGACCCAGTAAACTACTCCCATACAAAGAAAAATGAGGAAGAGTAGATACATGCTTGGTTTTCTGTTTCTTTTTTGCCAGGAAAAATGGGCTGACCGTGTTACTAATGGCAGCAGCAGCTTCCCTGTGGATGAGGTAAACTGCTAGCCTGCTGTGATGGGAAAGGCTGTTTGGTTATTTTTTCTTTTTGTGGCTGGAAGAAGGACCAACCATGGGACTAGTAGCCTGTTCCATGGTCAAGCAGGAAATGGTGCCTCTTTCCCCATGAAGATAGGCAGCAATTGCCAGTAAACACTACCAGTTCACAAAAGTTATTTTTTGACAGAAAAACACAGCAAACACTGTAAAAAGCACTTTAAACAGCTATGCAAGTCACACAAAAGTTAAATAAATACAATTTCTCCACAGAAAAAAAATGTTTTCAGCTGCTTTACACCACTTTTAAAATGACAGAAAAAACTCAGTTTAAAAGAATGTTACAGATAGTCCATTAAAACACAACACTCCTAGCTTTAAAATAACTTTCTTGAAGAGGAAAAATAATAAAACATCAACAAGATTAAGTAAATGGAAGTGTTTTTCCTCAAAAAGAACTTATCTGCCCAACAAAGGAAAGCACAAGCCAACTGTCGATCCTCAAAAGCAAAGGTAGCTCATTAAGATTCCAAGGAGCTGGTGTGAGTGAATTGAGCATGCTGCAGTGTAAGTATCAACCAAAACATGTACACATTATTTTAGGTACAGTTTTATACTTACGTTTGCAGTTTCCTTCTATTGGCCCTACATGATGAAGAGGGTCATCTACAACCACACTACACCTGAAGAAAGTCACTGCCTTTAAAGAAAAAAGAAATCAACAATATAACCGCGTATTCTGGCTGCTGACCCGTTAACGGAAAAGTACCACCAAAACAAATAAAGAAAGTACACCAGTATAATGTTCTCAGGAAATTCCTCCAGAGTGGTAAAAGCAAACAAATGATGTGTCTGTCATTAGGTTATACAAGTTTTGCAAAGGCTAAAATATTCTGTTATACAACAACTTAAAACCTTTAAAAGTACCAAAGATTCATGTAAATGCATTGATACCTGCACCTAAAAATTCCTGTAAGAGAGAAATTGGGAGTTGGGAGATGAAAGAGACACATGGCCAGGCATTTGAAAAGAGAAAAAGGGCAGAAATTTATGAAAGAAGCAGATTATGTCAGAATGAACCCCGGAGATGACATCATACTTCTACAGTGTAGAAAGTGCCAACAAACTCTAAAATGTACTGGAGAAACTACTTCTTATCTAGCAACCACAGTAGCCATCTGCCTAACTATACCTTTCAACTACCCAGAATTTCACAGAATATCCAGATTTTTGTGACATATTTTGGTCTTTTCCTCATAAAATATATTGTTTTCTGACAAATCATTGAAGATCAAAGTCAATTAATAATGACAGACATTTTAGATTCAGGTGCATTGCTAATGCAAAACTTGTTAATCTAGCAACTTTGTTTATAAGAGCAATACTTAAGATCTGTCCCTGATTTTGCACCCCCCCATTATTTTTGGCTCTGACCAAAAATTTTCAAGTTATGAGGCAAAAGTACTACGTAATATTGTTGTTGTGACTTTCGGCTTTTCCCGGTTAGGGGTCGCCACAGCGGTACTATGTAATAATACTACTGTATTATAAAATTTAAAACAAAAATGTATTTATTTATTTCACATTTGTTATCTAGGGTAGTCCGATTGGACAGCAAGTGTCCAATTTCAGTGGAGTCGTGGGGAGAAAATCTCCAACGCAAATAGAAAAAGAGCATGGAATTCACATTAACATGAGATAAAAAGTTGCAAATTACATTAACATAGTATAAAAAGTTATAAATTGCTTACAATAAGTCAGAGCATAGATATAAAGTTTACAATAGATGTCACAATATAAAGATATTTCAGTTAATAGAAATGAGAAAGATGACATTTTTATACAGAATGAACATAGCAGTTTGCAGCACTCACACTGATGGATGGATGAACAGATGACTGTACAAATACTTACAATATTTACAGAGGGAGGTGGCGAAAGCTAAGGATAAGGCATATGGAGAGCTGTATGAGAGATTGGACACTAAAGAGGGAGAAAAGGACCTGTACCGATTGGCTAGACAGAGGGACAGAGCTGGGAAAGACGTGCAGCAAGTAAGGGTGATTAGGGAAAGGTACTCACAAGTGAGGAGAGTGTGTTGAGTAAATGGAAAGAGTATTTTGAGAGGCTGATGAATGAAGAGAATGAGAGAGAGAGAAGGTTGGATGATGTGGGGATAGTGCATCAGGAAGTGAAACAGATTAGCAAGGAGGAAGTAAGGACAGCTATGAAGAGGATGAAGAATGGAAAGGCTGTTGGCCCAGATGACATCCCAATGGAAGCATGGAGGTGCTTAGGAGAAATGGCAGTGGAATTTTTAACTAGATTGTTTAATGAAATGTTGGAAAGTCAGAGGATGCCTGAGGAGTGGAGAAAAAGTGTTTTGGTACCTATCTGTAAGAATAAGGGTGATGTGCAGAGCTGCAGTAACTACAGAGGGATAAAATTGATCAGTCACAGCCTGAAGTTATGGGAAAGAGTAGTAGAAGCTAGGTTAAGAAGGGAGGTGATGATTAGTGATCAGCAGTATGGTTTCATGCCAGGCAAGAGTACTACAGATGCAATGTTTGCTCTGAGAGTGTTATTGGAGAAATACAGAGAAGGTCAGAAGGAGTTGCATTGTGTCTTTGTAGACTTGGAGAAAGCATATGACAGGGTGCCTAGAGAAGAGTTGGGGTATTGTATGAGGAAGTCGGGAGTGGCAGAGAAGTATGTAACAGTGGTACAGGATATGTATGAGGGTAGTATGACAGTGGTGAGGACTGCAGTGGGAGTGACAGATCCGTTTAAGGTGGAGGTGGGATTACATCAAGGATCAGCTCTGAGTCCTTTCTTATTTGCAGTGGTGATGGACAGGTTGACAGATGAGATCAGACAGGAGGCCCCGTGGACTATGATGTTTGCAGATGATATTGTGATCTGTAGTGAGAGTAGGAATCAGGTTGAGGAGACTCTGGACAGGTGGAGATATGCTCTAGAGCAGGGGTGTCCAACCTTTTGGCTTGTTGGGGCCGCATTGCGTGAACAGAAATGGTCTTGGGGCTGCATATAAAATATATCATATAGTTAACTCTTTCCTCCTGGCTGTACTGTAGGTGCATTTGAACAATGAATAAATGTAATAAATGCCTAATATTTGCCTTAAAATTCTAATTCTAATTCTCCAATCTAACAGTTAGTTCTACCATCTTAGTTAATATATCTATATATATTTTTTTTTTTCACAAATAAACAGATATTCACTACAGTGCTAGCATTTCTCACTGGGAAAACCATTCCAGCAGTCCAAAAATGTCAACATCAGCAGTCCTACAATACTATAATCCACAAAATAACCCAACAAATTTGCAATAAAGTAAAGAATTCACATTACTGACTTAATAAAACAATTCTGAATAAGCTACAAGAGGGTCTTACCCAAACAAATAACTGGTGCCAGAAATATGGCCTCAAGATGAATGCCAAAAATGCATCATCATCCCCTTTGAGGAGAGTGATGTCCAAATTAGCACATTAATAACAATGTTGTAAGCAAGCAATAAGTCGTATGGACTTGGGCACCCAGGTTGATAGAAACCTGACTTTGACCACCACGTTGTCAGGAAAGCATTTTACTTGGCCCACTTCATTAGTAAGGGTATCTCATCCAGGGACAAGGAGGTCATAACATCCTTGTATTCTTCCTTTACAAGAGCCATTATTGAGTGCAATGCCCCTTTTGGCATGTGCCTCAGCAAAACACCCTGCCAAAAGAAACACTACAGCCATTTCTGACAAAAAAGGTCAAAGGACTAAGTTCACTTAGTTATCCAAACAGACTAAAAAGCTTCTTGCTTTCCTCTGTCTCTCACTGGCCCCTATACATTTCATCACTGGCTTGCTTTCCATGCTAAGAAAGATCCTTCCTTAAGAGACTTATACTGGAAGACCACAGCCTTCTCTGCAACATACACATACCACTTTGTATGGACAGATGCTTGACACAAAACCTTCATCTTCTGTAAAAAGCTCCTCTCATTATCAAACAATGTAGTTCAGCAACACGGCAACTGGATGGCTGGATGGATAAATGTACTCCTTGAGTAAGTAGCATAGCCTTCATCAAACCAGATGGAAAATCCACATACTAACCTTTCCCAGCTGGATGGTTAAGATCTAATATTGGTTACTCAAGTCGACTTGCCCAAGAAGAGGGACCTGTTTAACTAAGAATTCCATTTGCAAAAGTATATTCAGTATACATATTAAATCTCTCACACACACACACACACACACACACACACACACACACACACATACCCCTATTTGTAAAATAGCACTCTATACTTATGTCCTAACAGATGAATCATACCTGTCAATTCCAAAAGAAGTAAAGTAGCTTAATAAGAAGGTTATTTGCAATGTTACATGGCAGTTTATATTGGAGATATTAAAAAGGCTCTGTTTTTCACAATTATGCTGAAAAGTCTTCCAAGGTAAACACAACTTCTGATTTAGTATGGAACTATACCTCTCAACCTTAGAGTAAGAAGCCTGGACAAAGCGAAAAATAAAAGTGGGACACAGGCCCAGAAATAGTTATGCATCACAGACACCATTGAAACAACTGTAGCTGCAAACATTATACATCACTTATAATCTTTCTATCCCATCACTGTCAGTTAAACATTATATGGCTCATTCAGTCCTAAACCATGCTTTGAAATTACAAATGCATTAAAATAATAAATAAAACATATTGCATCAACATCCTGCAACTTCCTACCTGCAAGCATCCACGGAGCTTTCACTGAAACTAGGGCTGCTTGTTTCAGAATGACAGCTCTCCCAATTAAGTCTAATGGTATATAATCTACCAGTATCTGGACTACCTGAAATAAATTAAATTATGGCCTGTAAATTGCACCTTGTTTAATTAAACTATATTTCTAAGCCCACTTACTGTATTTTAGTAACATCCCAATATCTATTTCAGGTCACTTTACAAGACATTGGCAGTGGTAGACTTGGCATCCTTCAGAACCCCACAGGCCCGCACTAATACTGCTAGCATTGTCCATTAAATGTAAATATCCATCCACTGTAAATGGCAAGAAGATATGTCTTAAAAATCTACCTTTGGCATGCGATCCAAATATCAGATTTTGAAACAAAGAAACATTCTCCACAGTCCGAAGTCTCTGTCTTTAATAATCATCTACTGTTGCAGCACTGCCAACACATAAGCACACACAAAACCCCCAACATTTAAAAAATGACACTGTATTTTCCAGTATTGATGATCAAAGCTCTGCTTACTGTTGTCCAATCTACCACTGCTTAGAACCCACCAATGAAAAACAGTACTAGGTGCTTTTTGTTTGTCTGAAAAACAACACAACTTTATATGCTACAGTCCCACATAGTAAGTCCACTACTGACCCATTAACCCTAGGTGTCTCATTCTTACTAAGACAAATTGAAAGATGAAGAAAATCCAGACATTCTTTGAAAATCCATACAGTTAAGAGGTATGAGTTCATGTTTAATACAACACTCTCCCTGTCAGGAAAGAAGTGTACTTTTAATGTACGATATATTTGTGGTAACTTGTCTGTGTTCTTTGTGTATCACTCTTCTTCTAATTTCATATCCATATGATTCCCTCTTCAGTGAGCACACACACACACACACACACACACACACACACACACATACCCTATTTGTAAATAGCACTCTATACTTATGTCCGAACAGATGAATCATACCTGTCAATTCCAAAAGAAGTAAAGTAGCTTAATAAGAAGGTTATTTGCAATGTTACATGGCAGTTTATATTATATTAAAAGGCTCTGTTTTCACAATTATGCTGAAAAGTCTTCCAAGATGGAACTATACCTCTCAACCTTAGAGTAAGAAGCCTGGACAAAAAATAGTTATGCATCACAGACACCATTGAAACAACTGTAGCTGCAAACATTATACATCACTTATAATCTTTCTATCCCATCACTGTCAGTTAAACATTATATGGCTCATTCAGTCCTGCCTTCTTTTGCAACAAAGAAAACCATGCTTTGAAATTACAAATGAAATAATAAATAAAACACTGCAAGCATCCACGGAGCTTTCACTGAAACTAGGGCTGCTTGTTTCAGAATGACAGCTCTCCCCAATTAAGTCTAATGGTATATAATCTACCAGTATCTGGACTACCTGAAATAAATTAAATTATGGCCTGTAAATTGAAAGTGCACCTTGTTTAATTAAACTATATTTCTAAGCCCACTTACTGTATTTTTTCAGTAACATCCCAATATCTTTACAAGACAGTGGTAGACTTGGCATCCTTCAGAACCCCACAGGCCACTAATACTGCTAGCATTGTCCATTAAATGTAAATATCCATCCACTGTAAATGGCAAGAAGATATGTCTTAAAAATCAATATCAGATTTTGAAACAAAACATTCTCCACAGTCCGTAAGTCTCTGTCTTTAATAATCATCTACTGTTGCCACACTAAAACCCCCAACATTTCTTAGAACCCACCAATGAAAAAACAGTACTAGGTGCAACACAACTTTATATGCTACAGTCCCACAAAGATGAAGCAAAAATCCAGACATTCTTTGAAAATCCATACAGTTAAGAGGTATGAGTTCATGTTTTAATGAAAGTGTACTTTTAAACTTTTCTAATTTCATGCACACAATTCTGCTTTCATGCATGCACTCTAACACAGATAAGTGCTGTAATCCATATGATTCCCTCTTCAGTGAGAGCACACACACACACACACACACACACACACAAACTCAAAACAAAAATGCTCTAGAGAGCAGAGGAATGAAGGTCAGCAGGGCTAAGACAGAATATATGTGTGTAAATGAGAGGAGGGTAGAGGAATGGTGAGGATGCAGGAGGGAGTAGAGTTAAGTACTGGACGAGTTTTGGGACAACAGTTCAGAGTAATGGGGAATGTGGAAGAGAGGTGAGAGTACAGGCAGGGTGGAATGGGTGGAGAAGAGGAGGGAGTGTCAGGTTTGTGACAGACGGACCAGTAAGAGTGAAAGGGAAGGTATACAAGAGGGTAGTGAGACCAGCTATGTTATATGGGTTGGAGACAGTGGCATTGCCAAAAGGCAGGAGTCAGAGCTGGATGTGGCAGAGTTAAAGATGTTAAGATTTGCACTTGGTGTGACTAGGATGGATAGGATTAGGAATCAGTATATTAGAGGGTCAGCTCATGTTGGACAGTTTGGAGACAAAGCAAGAGAGACAAGATTGCGTTGGTTTGGACATGTGCTGAGGAGGGATGATGGGTATATTGGGAAAAAGATGCTAAGGATGGAGCTGCCAGGTAAGAGGAAAAGAGGAAGGCCTAAGATAAGGTTTATGGACGTGGTGAGAGAGGACATGCAGGCGGTTGGTGTGACAGAGCAAGATGCAGAGGACAGGAAGAAATGGAAAGCGATGATCTGCTGTGGCGACCCCTAACGGGAAAAGCCGAAAGATGATGATGACAGTGAGCACTGAGATGCAGTCAAATGAGTGTTGTACAGTCTGAACAGCATATAATAATTTTGTACAGTGACCCTGCCAGAGCATGCATCTGAGTTGTTAAAAGGTTTTCCTGTAGTAATACGTGGGTTTATAGTGGTTTGTTACAGTTGCATAGATGGTTGGAGTAGAGATATGACTTCAGGAGAGTCTTAAAGGAGGATGTAGATTTTGGAAGTCTAAGGTCAGGAGGAAGGTTGTTCCAGGTCTTGGCAATTTCATGGGCAAAAAGAGATTCCTCCGAGTTGTTTTTGCAAGAGATGGTTTCAATTAAGGCTTTGTTGCTGGAGCGTAGTTGTCTTTTAGGATTGTGGAAGTTAAGGAGGTCATTCAGGGCGGAGTTTTTGTTTAGGGTAGTACAATATTTGGTGGGCTAAGTTGAGCTGGTGATATTTTAGTAAGTTGGGGAATTCCAGGCAATGTAGGGTTTGTAGAGCATGGCAATGGTGGGAACCTGACTTGGCATTAGCCGAGAACCTGGACATTTTGTTGTAGCAGGTGGAGAGTTTATTTAAGTCAGTTTTATTTAGGTTTATTAGTGAGGGTGAAACATATAGCACTGTGGATAGAAGGTGAGTTCTAGCTATGGCAGTACAAGATTCTGAGGTAAGGTACCTTTTGCATCTGTAGAGGGAGCCTAGTTTTTTGTGGATGGTTGTTGATATGTGTTTATTAAATATGAGTTGTTGGTCAATGGTAATTCCTAGGAGTTTTGCCTCAGATACTAGGGTGATTCGGGTGTTGTTGATGGAGAATATGGAAAAGGGGAGGTCAGTGAGTTTGTCTGGGTGAAACAGCATGAGTTGGGTTTTTTTGGGGTTAAGTATAAGTTGTGAGTTATTGAGCCAGTTCTCAATTTCAGTAAAGGTTAGTTGGGCTTTTGCTGAAGAAACTGGATGTTGGGTGCAGAGCATATGAGGGTTGTCATCACTGTATTGCACTATGTCGGCTTTTGTGGCAGCTTGGTGGAGTTGGTTGGTGAAGATATTAAAGAGAAGTGGTCCAAGGACAGAACCTTGGGGTACGGCCCAGGGTGACTGGGAGTGAGGGGAGAGGGAGTTGATCTATTTGACAGACAGTTGTCTAGGTAGCTTTTGAACCTGAGCAGAGTGGGGATACAGTTTTGTTGGGTTACAGGGGGTTGGGGGATGTTGGTGGTGGTAGAGTCATTTATGAGTTTAAGTATGGAGGAGGAGAAGTAGTTGTTAAAGCTGCAGGCTATATAGAGATCTGTGCCGGGTGTATTTGGGGGTGGGGGGGGGGGGTGGATTTACCAGCCTGGAGGATATTATTTACTGTGGCCCAGAATTTCTGAGGGTTGGTATTATATTTCCTTTGTAGGGAGGGGTAGTAGTTTTGCTTATCTCATTTTACTTGTTTTTTTTTGGCCTTATTATGAAGTTCAAGAAAGGATTGCCTAGTTGTGGGTGTTCTATGATGGCACCAGGTTTTCCAGGCTTTGTCCCTATTTTGGAATACAGTTCTTGTGGTTCTTTGGAGCCAGGTGGTGGCGTTGCTGCGTATCATAATTGTTTTTATGGGGGCTAGTTGGTTGAGGATGTTTAGAAATGCAGAGTTGAAGTATTCAACTGCTCTATCTAGTGGAAAAGTTTTGATGGGAGACCAGTCACAGTATTTTAAGGCCCACAGGAAATCCTCTTTGGGGAAGCTTTTATGGGAGCGGGGTTGTAGGAGGAAGAGAGGGCTGGTGCTTTTTAGCCTATGTCTAAAGATGAAGGTAGGATTGTGGTCACTGAGTGTGTTGGCCAGTGTGCCCATAGATGGGCAGTATTGGGCTGATTGGTGAGGATCCAGTCTAATGTGGATTACCTTTTAGTGGCCTTATCTGTGTGTGTAGGGGACTGGATTAGTTGGGTGAAACTGTATGGAGTGAGAAAGTGTATTGTAGAATATGAACAGTCAGAGCATGTGTTTGAGGGAATTGAGTATGTGACAGTCTGTATGTATTAAAACGTATTGTTTACTATGAACTTTGAGTGAACTCTGAGCAACGAGAAAATACTGAAAAGCAAGAGTCTGCCTGAAAGCAGGAAATGTGCCTTTTATGGAAATGCATCCGATTTTCTTTCTTTACCCAGATAGATGATGATGTGAATTGTCTTATGTTTACGGGTAAACCTTTGATTGGTTAATTGCCCTGTATAATGATGTAATTGGTTCATTTTTATATTTTTTGTACTGTCAGCAATATCACCAGTATATAAGCTTGTTTATTCCTTTGTTCTGGTAATCTCCCTGGTGCTTTCCATGAGGCTCCCACACGTGTGTACGGTAGATAATAAAAAACACTGAAAGAGAGAAAGAACTGTATCTGTCTTCATTCTTAAAGTATTCTGAGACGTAACAATTGGTGCCATTTACTCGGATCAGAATTGGGAACAAGCTGCAGCAGTTAGAAAGTGGAAGAAATACTGCTAATGAAAGAGTCCATAACAGATTTTTCTGCTTTTGCAGTGTTTCTTTCATCTCTCTGCCTGCCTTAAAGATATGAAGAAAAAAAAACATTTTTTTTTATGCAGAGCAAAAGATATCATTTCTCTCATTCAGTTGTTTTAAGGTAAGTGGCATGCATTTCTTCTCTGCTATTAATTGTGCAGTATGAGAGTGGGGTAATACGAAAATACTGGCGTCATAAGTATGAAAGGAGGAATGATAGTGGGGTAAAAGACGTTTATATAACGCCTTAGCTAAACCTGTGTTAAACAAGTATAGCTTATTAAGTGAAAATGGGAGTGAGTGCGGGAAAAATAAATGAGCCAGAAAGAGGTACACCAGCTGGTTATATGTTTTATCGTGTGTCCCGGGACAGTTGTATGTTCTTAAACCAGTGGATCGCCCCAACTAAAAATGATGGTAACCTTGCCTTTCCTGAAAATGGTAGCTTTAATAAAGATATATTGATTAATTTGCAAAAGAAGTTAAAAAAGAAAGGAAAATTACCAGGGTTGTGTTGGGCCGCTTTTAATGATTGGATGTGTAAAGCTAAAGAAAGGGAAAAGGATTCTGTCAGTAGTCTTAAAGATAATCAAAAGAAACTAAAAGAGCAGATAAAGAAACTGTGACATACTGTGACTAATCTAGATGTAGCAAACAGTAAACGCTTAAAGGAACCGCCCTTTAAAGGATTATATCCTGTACAAGAATTAAATAAATTACAAATAACTGAATCATCTGAGGATGATAACCCCTGGTTTCCCCCACCCCCTACAGCTCCTCCACCGTTATATCAGCCCTCGCAGGTTCAAGACGGAGCAGTGAGCTCTACAACAGAGGGCGGAGGCCGGCGGAGAGAAAAACAGACCGGACTTGAGTCTGGAAGCGGAACTCAGGCAATGGGAAGTCAGCCTAGTAGACTGCTTACAGAGCGACCTGACCAAACAGAAACGAAACCCCAAGTAAGTCATCACCTAGATTAACCCGCTCAAAGACAAAAAAGCAGAAAAGAAAGGCACAAATGCTTTTTGACCCTAGGCCTAGCCAGTCGAAAAAATATTATAATAAAAAAGATGTATATTTACACAAGGGTAAGATTTACAAACAATGTCCAATTATAATTGAAAACACAGACGATTACAGTGGACCGGATAAATTTCATCCGGACTCTGACTCTGAATCGGGCACCAACCCATCAGATGAAGAGAGAGTATTTCCATTGAGAGAAGTCCCAAACCTAGCCCATGCTAGAGATGTGGGACAATCGGCCACAGTAGTAGTGCCTAGGATGTGGTCGACAGTTGATTTTCAAGCCATTAGCAAATCACTTCCGCCTATTCGCAGTAACCCAGTGAAGTTTCAACACGTACTGGCAGGACATATCTGTTTGCAAAATCCTACCATAGAAGAGGTTAGAGCAGCCCTTCAATACGCTGTCCCAGCCGATCTCATGAAACGTATCTGGGATCATGCTAATGTTCCTACACCAATACCAAAGCACAACATGCAAGGGAAAAATAGATTTGAAACCGTTAGACAACGTATAGTTGATTCTATCACTGTAATTGTGCCACCTACTCCCAACTGGTCGAAAATCAAATCAATCATACAGAAAGAGGATGAGCCTATAGACGAATACTTAAATCAACTCACTGAAGCCTTTGAGGCATATTCTGGGTACCCTAAGCCCACCGAAGGACCAGCACAAAGCGGACTGTCAGCCGCCTTTGTGGATGGGCTACGACCTCAAGTAAGGGACAAGCTGAAAAAAGTATGTTTAAACTGGCCTAGTTTGGGCCTGCATGAGTTAGTCCAACAGGTACAACAGGAGCAACTAAATCCATGTTAGCTGGCAAAGCAGCCATGACTGTTCCCCTCTCTGACAAAATAACTAGAGGAATGGGTGTCTCTGGTATACCTATCGAGTACTCCGAAACTATTCCAGTCCCAGTCACTTGGGACCTCTACAGGATAACTATGCATTCCTGGTAGGACCTTCAGCACCTTTAAATCTTTTAGGAAGAGATTTGCTTTGCAAAATGGGGGCTACCATTTTTTTGCACAGCGGACAGAGTTTATCTCCAAGTACCTTCAGACCAACAAGATAGTACCCTGGCAGCTCTGGATGACTCTGCCATCTTACAGGCGATGTGTATTCAGCCAAATTCTAGCAGAGACAAATATTTACATTCCCTACCCTCTCACTTGTGGACTACTCATGACAATGATGTCAGATTTTTGACCTCAGCTACTCCTGTAAAAATAACCCAAAAACCAGGAGCAAAGTTACTGCGAGTGCCACAGTACTCTTTGACGACTAAGGCTATATCTGGTATTGCCCCTGTTATTTCTGCATTGGAGCGACAAGGAATCATAGTACCTACCACAAGTCAATGTAACACCCCAACATTACTGGTGAAGAAACCCAGCAAACAAGCTTACAGATCTGTGCAAGATTTGCAGGAAGTTAACAAACCTGTTTTGCCCGTCTTCCCAATTGTACCAAACCCAGCTACTATTCTAAGCTGTATCCCACCTACTGCAAAATGTTTCACGGTGATAGATATCTCATCAGCCTTTTTCTCTATTCCAGTGCATCTCGACAGTCAGTATTTATTTACATTTACCTATAAGGGTCAACAGTATACTTGGACTTGATTGCCCCACGGATATGTAGAATCCCCAACCTTATTCTCTAGAGAGATGCATAGACATTTACAGGATCTACAACTACCATCACATTCTGTTCTAGTTCAATATGTAGATGATATCCTTATAGCTTCGCCGGACTGTAACTCATGTGGGGAAGATTCCCTTCTGGTGTTAAACTTTTTAGCTACGCGTGAATAAATCAAAATCACAATTTTGTCAGGAAAAGGTGCAATATTTGGGATATATTATTACAAGGGGTTCTCGTCAAATACTCCCAAATCGTATAACTTCTATTCAAAAGGCCCCACGCCCTATAACTCAGAGACAGCTTTGAGGATTCCTTGGCCTAGCGGGATACTGCAGGCAGTGAGTACCTAATTTTTCGGAACTTTCAGCCCCCCTGTTACAACTTTTAAAAAAAGATATCATAGAACCTTTACCCTGGACATCACACCACGATGAGGCTTTTCAGGCTATAAAGACAGCCTTAGTAAATCCTCCAGCCCTAGGATTGCCAGATTATTCAAAACCATTTGTTTTTTTTTTGCTGAGAGTGAAACAAAACTGCCTTGGGTCTCTTAGCCCAGCAGCGCACTGGAGGCTACCGGCCTATTGCTTATTATAGCACCCAACTAGATCCGGTTGCCTCTGGTTACCCAGCCTGCTTACGGGCCGTAGCAGCTGCTGCTATTTTGATTGACATAGCAGCTCCACTAACCCTGGGACATGAAACAATATTAGCAGTCCCACATGCAGTTCAGGCATTACTTTTAAAAACAAAAACACAGTACCTTTCCAATGCACGCCTTACTAAATATGAATTGAGTTTAATAAATAATCCTGCCCTGCAAGTCATACGCTGCCCACCACTGAACCCTGCCTCTTTAATAACAACATCGGATGAGGGCGAACCACATGACTGTGTGCTTGTAGTTAACTCTGCTCTTTCTCCTAGGTTACACTTGTATGACACTCCTTTGCAAAATCCTGATTTGACTCTTTTTTGTTGATGGATCCTGCTTACGAACAAACTCCGGAGAATTCCAAGCAGCTTGGTCAGTCTGTACACCGACTAAAGTTTTAAGATCAGCACGATTACCCCCAGGCACTTCAGTGCAGACTGCGGAACTAGTGACACTATCGAATGCATGCAAAATAGCTAAAGACAAGTCTGTCACTATATATACAGACTCCCGTTATGCCCATGGGGTTGTTCATGATTTTGGTATCCTATGGAAAGGACAAGGGTTTTTAACTTCTTCCGGGTCACCCATTAAAAACCATTTTTATATTAATAACCTGTTACAACATTTATTGTTACCATCTGAAATTGCTGTTGTAAAATGCACAGCCCATCAATCTAATGACTCTTTTGAAACTAAAGGCAATAATTTTGCTGACTGGGCTGCAAAACAGGCTGCTCTTTCACAAACTGTTCAGGGACATTTTTTGTAGCCTCTACAACCAATAGCTACTTTTGATACTACAGTGTTGAAAGCTTTACCGACTGAAGCTCCAAAATCAGAAAGAAATATGCTTCACCTCAAAAAATCTAGATCCCTCAGAACCACAAGGGCGGGAGACTTAAACCTCAACACGGTTATAAATAGAACGTGCTGGAGGGACAGATTCATCACCCAGAGACTCCCTATGCTGTGGAACAAAATCCCGGTACATGTGAGGCAGAGCACCTCGAAGGCCTTGTTCAAGAGAAATCTTGACCAATGGATGGGAGATCGCAGATATACCCCAGGGATTACTTCAGTGTCACTGCTTGACAGAGGCACAGCAAAATAATAGGCATAGTTTTTATTCAAACTAAAGGGGTGGCGAAAGCCACATAACTATGGGCTAGGCTTATAAATGCCCTTGGGCAGATAGCCTAGTATGAACCTATGAACCTAAAATCATGGCTGGCTCAAGGTTGTTTTAAACGCTCTTATCTCATTTGGCAACATTCAAAGGGCAGACTGGTCTGCCCAATGTCCATGTTAAATTCTCTTATAAAGCATATCACTTGCCAGCTCATGTTGGGGTACAAGTGTTAATAAAACAAATCCAAAAGGATTGGTTTGCCCCAGGACTTTCTGCTTCAGTACAGCATTTTTTGAGCACGTGCTCCACTTGTTTACAGTATAACATTTCAAAAGGCACAATGGCTCCCACACAACCACTGCCAAAACCACTGGGACCATTCTGTGCTTTGCAATGGGATTTTATTGAACTTCCACCTTGTGCTCATTTCAAATATGTTTTAACTGTTGTTGATGTTTTTTCTGGGTTGTTAGAAGCCTATGCATGCATCAAGAATGATACTATTTCAGTTGCTAAGAAACCTTTTTATGAATTGATACCTCGTTTTGGTGTTCCCTGTCAATATATTCAGATCGTGGAACACATTTTACTGCTCATTTAATTGATTCACTTTGTAAAATGTTAGGCATCACTCTCAAATTTCATTGCCCATATAGACCACAGGCATCAGGTATTATTGAACGCATGAATCAGACACTGAAAACAAGACTGGCTAAAATTACTACTAAAATGGGCCTCACTTGGGTACAGGCCCTACCTCTAGCCCTACTCTCTATGAGAGCTCAAGTACATCCTACTAAAGGTCTTTCTCCTCATGAAATCCTCATGGGCCGCCCTATGCATATGCCCATGACTCCACCACCACCCTTTTCTGAGTATGATGAATTTGATCATAATATTCTCCTGTATTGCACTTCTCTTGTTTCTTTTATACAGTTTCATCATCGTCAGGTAGCAGCAGCTCAACAAACTCCTGATCCTTCCCTGTCCTTGGCACTACAACCAGGAGACTGGGTATACGTCAAGTCATTCTCTCGAAAAACAGCTCTTCAACCACGTTGGAAAGGGCCCTTCCTGGTTCTACTTCTTCAGCGGTTCGACTACAAGGTTCACCCACCTGGATTCACATATCACATGTCAAGAAGGTAATCCCGTCTGAAGATCAGAAACCTCTACCTTTTGTTAGTCCAGATTCTCTACCTGTTGCTACTCTCACTCGCAGCCATACTATACCAGTACCTGAAAATGCCTGAAGTTTATCCATTTGCACAAACACATCATGCGCAACCGCCATTTCCACAAAAGTACTGCACAATGATTTTGGTGATTATTCTTGTTGTTTTGATATTTTTACTGTGGCCATTTTTATTTCCTGCTTCAACTACGACTCATACCAAACGAGCTGTATGGCATCCACCTTTCAATACCTATCAAGCCATTAAATATGCATATGCATCATCCCTCAATGTCCCAGACTGTTGGGTTTGCACAGCTATTCCTACTGTTCATGGAGAATTGATGCTAAATATAGTCCCTTTAGGACAGGGGTGTCCAACCTTTTGGCTTGTTGGGGCCGCATTGCGTGAACAGAAATGGTCTTGGGGCTGCATATAAAATATATCATATAGTTAACTCAGACCACAGTCGACCTCCTGGCTGTACTGTAGGTGCATTTGAACAATGAATAAATGTAATAAATGCCTAATATTTGCCTTAAAATTCTAATTCTAATTCTCCAATCTAACAGTTAGTTCTACCATCTTAGTTAATATATCTATATATATATTTTTTTTTTTCACAAATAAACAGATATTCACTACAGTGCTAGCATTTCTCACTGGGAAAACCATTCCAGCAGTCCAACTACGTAAAATGTCAACATCAGCAGTCCTACAATACTATAATCCACAAAAATAACCCAACAAATTTGCAATAAAGTAAAGAATTCACATTACTGACTTAATAAAACAATTCTGAATAAGCTACAAGAGGGTCTTACCCAAACAAATAACTGGTGCCAGAAATATGGCCTCAAGATGAATGCCAAAAATGCATCATCATCCCCTTTGAGGAGAGTGATGTCCGCACAAATTAGCACATTAATAACAATGTTGTAAGCAAGCAATAAGTCGTATGGACTTGGGCACCCAGGTTGATAGAAACCTGACTTTTGACCACCACGTTGTCAGGAAAGCATTTTACTTGGCCCACTTCATTAGTAAGGGTATCTCATCCAGGGACAAGGAGGTCATAACATCCTTGTATTCTTCCTTTACAAGAGCCATTATTGAGTGCAATGCCCCTTTTGGCATGTGCCTCAGCAAAACACCCTGCCAAAAGAAACACTACAGCCATTTCTGACAAAAAAGGTCAAAGGACTAAGTTCACTTAGTTATCCAAACAGACTAAAAAGCTTCTTGCTTTCCTCTGTCTCTCACTGGCCCCTATACATTTCATCACTGGCTTGCTTTCCATGCTAAGAAAGATCCTTCCTTAAGAGACTTCCCCTACCTCAGAAATACTGGTTATACTTAAAACGCTCACTACAAAGACCACAGCCTTCTCTGCAACATACACATACCACTTTGTATGGACAGATGCTTGACACAAAACCTTCATCTTCTGTAAAAAGCTCCTCTCATTATCAAACAATGTAGTTCAGCAACACGGCAACTGGATGGCTGGATGGATAGCCATAAATGTACTCCTTGAGTAAGTAGCATAGCCTTCATCAAACCAGATGGAAAATCCACATACTAACCTTTCCCAGCTGGATGGTTAAGATCTAATATTGGTTACTCAAGTCGACTTGCCCAAGAAGAGGGACCTGTTTAACTAAGAATTCCATTTGCAAAAGTATATTCAGTATACATATTAAATCTCTCTCTCTTACACACACACACACACACACACACACACACACACACACACACACACACACACACACACACACACACACACATACAAAAAAGCCCCTATTTGTAAAATAGCACTCTATACTTATGTCCGAACAGATGAATCATACCTGTCAATTCCAAAAGAAGTAAAGTAGCTTAATAAGAAGGTTATTTGCAATGTTACATGGCAGTTTATATTGGAAATTAGCAGAGATATTAAAAAGGCTCTGTTTTTCACAATTATGCTGAAAAGTCTTCCAAGGTAAACACAACTTCTGATTTAGTATGGAACTATACCTCTCAACCTTAGAGTAAGAAGCCTGGACAAAGCGAAAAATAAAAGTGGGACACAGGCCCAGAAATAGTTATGCATCACAGACACCATTGAAACAACTGTAGCTGCAAACATTATACATCACTTATAATCTTTCTATCCCATCACTGTCAGTTAAACATTATATGGCTC
The DNA here is from genome assembly GCF_019279795.1 of Protopterus annectens. Taxonomy (NCBI): domain Eukaryota; kingdom Metazoa; phylum Chordata; order Ceratodontiformes; family Protopteridae; genus Protopterus; species Protopterus annectens. The sequence goes on from NC_056726.1 coordinate 1,399,367,211, forward strand.
ATTCAGTCCTGCCTTCTTTGCAACAAAGAAAACCATGCTTTGAAATTACAAATGCATTAAAAATAATAAATAAAACATATTGCATCAACATCCTGCAACTTCCTACCTGCAAGCATCCACGGAGCTTTCACTGAAACTAGGGCTGCTTGTTTCCCCAGAATGACAGCTCTCCCAATTAAGTCTAATGGTATATAATCTACCAGTATCTGGACTACCTGAAATAAATTAAATTATGGCCTGTAAATTGAAAGTGCACCTTGTTTAATTAAACTATATTTCTAAGCCCACTTACTGTATTTTTTCAGTAACATCCCAATATCTATTTCCAGGTCACTTTACAAGACATTGGCAGTGGTAGACTTGGCATCCTTCAGAACCCCACAGGCCCGCACTAATACTGCTAGCATTGTCCATTAAATGTAAATATCCATCCACTGTAAATGGCAAGAAGATATGTCTTAAAAAATCTACCTTTGGCATGTATCCAAATATCAGATTTTGAAACAAAGAAACATTCTCCACAGTCCGTAAGTCTCTGTCTTTAATAATCATCTACTGTTGCAGCACTGCCAACACATAAGCACACACATACACACTAAAACCCCCAACATTTAAAAAATGACACTGTGCCCACTTGATTTTCCAGTATTGATGATCCGCCAAAGCTCTGCTTACTGTTGTCCAATCTACCACTGCTTAGAACCCACCAATGAAAAACAGTACTAGGTGCTTTTTGTTTGTCTGAAAAAACAACACAACTTTATATGCTACAGTCCCACATAGTAAGTCCACTACTGACCCATTAACCCTAGGCCGCTGTCTCATTCTTACTCCCTGGAACTGCATTACCTTGGAAGACTACTTTTATTTCCTAAGCAAAAGACACAAATTGAAAGATGAAGCAAAAATCCAGACATTCTTTGAAAATCCATACAGTTAAGAGGTATGAGTTCATGTTTAATACAACACTCTCCCTGTCAGGAAAGCCGCAATTTAATGAAAGTGTACTTTTAATGTACGATATATTTGTGAGGTAACTTGTCTGTGTTCAGTAGGTAGACTGATCATTGTTAGCCTCTTTGTGTATGCGTCTCTCTCTGTCATGCACACGCATACACACTCTTCTTCTAATTTCATGCACACAATTCTGCTTTCATGCATGCACTCACTCCTTACTTACCTATTAACACAGATAAGTGCTGTCCCTTTCAAAGGCAATAGCGGCAAATCCATATGATTCCCTCTTCAGTGAGAGCACACACACACACACACACACACACACACACACACACACACACACACACATACAAAAAAGCCCCTATTTGTAAAATAGCACTCTATACTTATGTCCGAACAGATGAATCATACCTGTCAATTCCAAAAGAAGTAAAGTAGCTTAATAAGAAGGTTATTTGCAATGTTACATGGCAGTTTATATTGGAAATTAGCAGAGATATTAAAAAGGCTCTGTTTTTCACAATTATGCTGAAAAGTCTTCCAAGGTAAACACAACTTCTGATTTAGTATGGAACTATACCTCTCAACCTTAGAGTAAGAAGCCTGGACAAAGCGAAAAATAAAAGTGGGACACAGGCCCAGAAATAGTTATGCATCACAGACACCATTGAAACAACTGTAGCTGCAAACATTATACATCACTTATAATCTTTCTATCCCATCACTGTCAGTTAAACATTATATGGCTCATTCAGTCCTGCCTTCTTTTGCAACAAAGAAAACCATGCTTTGAAATTACAAATGCATTAAAAATAATAAATAAAACATATTGCATCAACATCCTGCAACTTCCTACCTGCAAGCATCCACGGAGCTTTCACTGAAACTAGGGCTGCTTGTTTCCCCAGAATGACAGCTCTCCCCAATTAAGTCTAATGGTATATAATCTACCAGTATCTGGACTACCTGAAATAAATTAAATTATGGCCTGTAAATTGAAAGTGCACCTTGTTTAATTAAACTATATTTCTAAGCCCACTTACTGTATTTTTTCAGTAACATCCCAATATCTATTTCCAGGTCACTTTACAAGACATTGGCAGTGGTAGACTTGGCATCCTTCAGAACCCCACAGGCCCGCACTAATACTGCTAGCATTGTCCATTAAATGTAAATATCCATCCACTGTAAATGGCAAGAAGATATGTCTTAAAAAATCTACCTTTGGCATGCGTATCCAAATATCAGATTTTGAAACAAAGAAACATTCTCCACAGTCCGTAAGTCTCTGTCTTTAATAATCATCTACTGTTGCAGCACTGCCAACACATAAGCACACACATACACACTAAAACCCCCAACATTTAAAAAATGACACTGTGCCCACTTGATTTTCCAGTATTGATGATCCGCCAAAGCTCTGCTTACTGTTGTCCAATCTACCACTGCTTAGAACCCACCAATGAAAAAACAGTACTAGGTGCTTTTTTGTTTGTCTGAAAAAACAACACAACTTTATATGCTACAGTCCCACATAGTAAGTCCACTACTGACCCATTAACCCTAGGCCGCTGTCTCATTCTTACTCCCTGGAACTGCATTACCTTGGAAGACTACTTTTATTTCCTAAGCAAAAGACACAAATTGAAAGATGAAGCAAAAATCCAGACATTCTTTGAAAATCCATACAGTTAAGAGGTATGAGTTCATGTTTAATACAACACTCTCCCTGTCAGGAAAGCCGCAATTTAATGAAAGTGTACTTTTAATGATATATTTGTGAGGTAACTTGTCTGTGTTCAGTAGGTAGACTGATCATTGTTAGCCTCTTTGTGTATGCGTCTCTCTCTGTCATGCACACGCATACACACTCTTCTTCTAATTTCATGCACACAATTCTGCTTTCATGCATGCACTCACTCCTTACTTACCTATTAACACAGATAAGTGCTGTCCCTTTCAAAGGCAATAGCGGCAAATCCATATGATTCCCTCTTCAGTGAGAGCACACACACACACACACACACACACACACACACACACACACACACACTGATTGTTCGGTGCAAAATAATGGCATAAACACACTGACCCTTTTTGGCTCAAAACAAAACTAGAATGGTGCTTTCAGGTCACGGGAGTGAAAACTCAAAACAAAAAGTGTTTTAGGGCATGTGTACATCAATGTTGCAGTTAGAGGTTGAGGGCGCATGGAAGAGCTCTGAGGGAGGTTGGACACATCTGCTTTAGGAGTAAATGAAACCTGGACAAATCTGATCTACGATGCATCAAATGTTATTTCAAAGGACAAAATAGCATTACAGTTGTCCCTCTGTCAAAAAGGAACTGTGTGTTTTCAAAAACTGGGTAAAACCAGAGTCGGGTGGAGCCATTGTAACAAAACAGTGGTATATAACTGCACTGCAGACAATTCGGTTGTGTAACAGATTTCTCACCTATAAAAAGACTTGTTAAAGACTCTATAGCTAATTTTTCCTAGAAAATAGAAACTGTTTATTCGAAAATATTCCAAGGACTACAGGACGTCGGGGATCGTTTCAAAACTATCAACATCATCTTTAAAGTAGAAAATTGCTATTTTGTGTGCAGAAGAAAAGCATATAAATGGCTACCAGGAGACTGGTCTGGTAGCTGCTTCCTGGGCTACCTGGTTCCAGCTATTCGACATGTATCTGCATTATCTAAAGGAAAAATTTGAAACGTTTGAGAAGTTAAGAAGCCTGTCAATCCTGTAGGTCGAGTTGATGCTTCACGGATTTATCATCATGACCTAGCTCATGCTAGTAACAAAGGACTGTCCCATATGGACTTGCGTGATGGCGTCATGGCTTCTAGATTCTCACTCCTATTATACATATCACCCTGTCTAATACTCTCATGTAATAAACCAATCACTCTAAAGCCAAAGACATGAGATTCATCTGTACTAGACACATGTTTAGAAAGTGCATTAGTTTTACTAAGTTTCCTGATGTTATAAACATGCTCCCTAATCCGATCCCTAAGATGCCTATCCGTCTTGCCAACATAAAATTTGGCACAGATCCTGCAACTAGCAAGGTAAACAACATGTTTACTATCACAAGTACCAGAAACTCTGAAAATGTAATTTCTACCCTGGTCAGGGTGAGTAAAGGATGACCCACTATCTATATAACTACACCAATTGCAAGTCCCGCACTGTTGAGTGCCAGTGCATGCACTTTGTGACCTATCTTCTTTCGGATAGCAAAGTCTCCTCTTAATAGATCTATCATTTCTAAAACTGATCCTATGAGTGTCATCAATTATTCCTGCTACTTCACTATCCGTCAATAACACCTGCCAATGTTTCCTGATAATATTAACATACCTATCCACATCAGAAGTGTATTTCAAAGAGACTCTCAGGTTAGTCTGAGTTAAATTCCTATCTGAACTTTCAGGGGGTTGTCTCTTCATGAAGAAATAAGGTCTGGCTTTATCACTCCGTTTACACGTAGCTCTAGGTACTTGTTCAGACAAGGTCCTGTCATCATACCCTCTTTCTTTCAAGAAGCTTTTGACTCTATCCACTTCACATTCAAAGTCTTCTGCCCTCACATTAAGTCTAGAAGCCCTCATAACCTGATTCGCAACAACATTTCTAAAAATATGGGGGGGATGCACACTGTCACGATGTAAAAGATGGTTGACATGACAACTCTTCCTATACTGCTTGGTATATACATTCCCTTCCGGGTCTCTCAGTACTGCTACATCTAAAAAATCTAAACCTTCATAAGATATCTTATGTGTGAATTGCAAATAATCTGTAGACTTATTAATATGCAGCAAAAATCTAGACAAACATTCCTCATCTCCATCCCACAGGATAAAAACATCGTCTACAAATCTACGATAGAACAAAACATGCTCACCAAAGGGACCCTTGAAGATATGACGCTCCCCCCAAACAGCCATGACTGCATTGGCGTAGCTATTGGCACAAGAAGTGCCCATAGCTACGCCATTACACTGTCTAAACATCTGGCTGCCAAATAAAAATATATTGTGTTCAAGCACCATTCTCAACAAGTTTACCAATAGAGTAACTATCTCATTGCTGTACTGTGTATAGCTCTCTAAAAACTGTTGAACAGCTGTCACACCCATATCATTGGGTATCACAGTAAATAGAGAAACTACATCCAAAGTAATAAATCATTAATAAGTCATTTCCTACAAGTAAACCTCATGCATGCTTGCAAATGATTCTAGATTGTGAGGGAAGAAGAGATGAGTGTACACTAGTAGCTGAAGACAGACAGCAGCAAGGCACTGACACTTGTGTATTTACGTAATGCGACTGTGAGTATCTGCTTTCAACAAGTGAGTGCAGACCCCAACAAACCTGCCCAAGTAAGTCTTCCACCACAACCACAGGAAGCATACATGTTCTATGAAGTGCACACTCCACTATTGGTGACTTGGTAGAAGTACACAGGACCTGCTGCAAGCGAAAGTTGCTTGTTTTGTCTAGTAATTCTGCTAAGGACTCAGGGGGAGCATCAGTGCTCCATAACGTCCTGATGGGTAGCACAGAATGACAGATAATGGATGGCAGGACACAAAATCCTTCTGCATGTCTATAATACAGTGTGGCATTATAACATTGTGTGCTACTTGTATTTTCACCTAAGGGTGTGGCCAGGATTTTTGAAACTTCATACCAGTTTCTAGAATGCAGACCACCTACCACCACCACAAATGTAGCGACCACCCCCTGCCCCCTACCCTGAGTTTTCCTTTCACTTCCTGGACACTATAATTTTTTAATAATGAAAAAAAAAGAGAAAAACAACACTGGAGTGAAAAAAACAAATTATTCAGACATTTCAGATAACTGCTACCATTAATCCTTGATTACTCCTGTGGTGGCTCTTTCTCACCTGCAGACTGCACCAAGTAACTATTTTATCTTTTACACTTGTCTAGTTATCCCTTTTTCTTCCAGACTCCCTCCACTCTACCCTTCTCTTCTCTAACTTACACCTCCTACCTGAATTGCTTCTACTGCCTACCAAACCCTCTTTCCCTGTCTGCTACTTTCTATCTAAGTTAATAGCGTTGTCAGTCCTGTACACCCCTCCTAGTTTCTCTCTCCTGCTGTTTTCAGTACTTTTGCCTCAATTTTTAGATTCCTACTGACCTAAACACAGCCCAGCCACCTTTGCTTTAAGATAGAACTCCCTGCCTTTCCTGCTCTCATTTTTGTCCTTTTTACCAGCTTCTCTGATTGTTTTCTGAGTCCTTCCTTGTGGGTGTAGCCCCGCTCCTTCGCCCTTGCTACGATCAGTCTCACTTCACTACCCTACCCCCATTCCCACCCACCCCATTACAATTACCTTTATATCTAACTATCCCTCCCCTTCCTGTTCTATTATCCACTATAGCTCCACTTCCTGCCACTAACCGCTCCCACCTCACTAATCTGTCAATCTTATCAACATCACTTGCTACACGCCATCTCTCCCAACCCAACCACATTCTACTCTAACATGCAATGTCTACTAATATCTTCTATGCTACTTTTTTTTTGCTCTCTACCACCACCTCTTACCACTCCAATCTGTATGACCTAATCCAATGCTCTCCAACTTCTCACTCTTGCAATATACCTCCAACTACTTCATTCTCTTACTATCTCCACAGATCTCTTCACTACCTCTACCAAAAGCCTATTCAAACCACCCTTTTTACAGGTTATTAAACCTTCCCCTAAAGCTAAGTCAAAGCTACTCAAACTCTATCATTTACTACACTCTCTCCTCTCTCTAAAAAAAACTACTCTGCTCTGGCGATATCCATCCCAACCCTGGCCCCTCATCATCACTCCCCTCCCCTCACTCTCCCCAACACCAACACTACAACTAACTCTACACTTCCCCCATCTCACACCTCTAATAACCATCAGTCTCTGCCACAACAATCATTCCCAGCCAAAGACTTAACCATTTACTCTCTGAATATTCAAAGCCTAACAAATAAGGTTACTGAGTTGCACTCATGGATTGCTCTCAATACCCCAAACATTCTTTCCCTATCAGAAACCTAGCTTAAGCCACATATCTCAGACAGTGAAATACTCCCACCTGGCTATAACATCTTCAGATCTGATAGACCTGTAAAAAAAGGAGGTGGCATAGCCATCTTCTACTCTAACAACCTTAACATCTCTCCTTACCCCTCCTCTATTCCTAACTTCCACCCATCATTCTCAACTGCCATCTGAACCCACGCAAGAAACTTGCTATAGCTTCCATCTATCTTCCTCCTGGCAACAATCTGCCCATTCTAGAAAACATCCTATCCTGGTTCTCCCACAATATACCATATGAGACACTTATCCTTGGCAATGTCAACATAGACTGGTCCAAACTCTCAACTGACTCTCCCCAACTCAGCATCCACCTTCATGGGTTCCATCAACTTATATCTTCACCCACTCAACTCCATAAAAATTCAACTTCCAGCTCCATAATAGACTGGATCCTTACCAATACCAGCCACCACTACTACAATCCTACCACCTTACCTGATTCCCTTAATGACCATCTCCCTACCTCCATCCTTAGACACAACCACCATACTCCCAAACCCTACCTTATCTACTTTCAACTCTTCCCACTTCAACTCTATTCTCCATAACACAGATTGGTCCATCCTTAAACGGCTCCCCCTAAGTGATGCTGTCAGCACTTTCAATAACATCTTCTTGAATACTCTAGACTCCCTAGCTCCATCTAGGAAGATCAGAGTAAAATCAAATCATGCTCCCTGGCTCTCCAAAGAGACTAAGTCCCTTATGAAACAAAGACAACGCTTGGAAAGCCTGCATTAAAACTAAACCACCACCTCTTCTTCTCAAATATAGACAACTGAGGAACCTTGCAAAAAAAAAAAAAACTTACCACTAATGACAAAAATCGTACTACAGTTCTGCCCAGCTTAACAATAAATCCAATCCTCGTAAATTTTGGTCAGCTCTCAACAACATTCCCTATCCTGGAAGTCCTGCTAATCCCTCCCCATACCCAAACTCTTCCCCTCTACAAATTGCCACCCTCTTAAACAAACACTTTATCTCTTCCATCCAAAATCTCATAACCACTAGTCCTAACTCAACTTCTGTACCTGCCCCTCCCTGTCTAACTACCACAACTTTGTTCGCCTTTCAGCCTATTCCCACTACTTACATCAAATCTCTACTACTTAATCTAAAACCATGCTCTCCTTCCACTGACAAATTACCTCCTACATTCCTCAAACTTGCTGCTGACTCTATTGCCTATCCTATAATCTATACTAATAAAGAGATCCATTCTTGAATCAACTGTCCCCACCCTCTGGAAATCATTCTTTACTATCCCTCTTCATAAAGGTGGAAATTCCACTGAACCTAACTACCATCCTATTGCCATTCTGTCCCCACTCTCTAAGATACTACAAAAATGTGTCCACTCTCAGCTTCTCAATCACCTCCTTAACCACCACTTGCTTACCCCTACCCAACATGGATTTCGTCCCCACCACAGCACCACCACTGCTCTCCTCTCCTTCACACACACCATTGCAGAGGCCCTAGACAAAGTTCAGTTGTGTACACTTACCATAAATGTAGATGTTAGAGTGTATTCACTGTTGCAGTCATTTGGGTAATCTGCTGGCAGGTTGCCCTCAGTCGGCCTGATTAACAAAGTCTTGGGTCCTGCGTCGGTTGCTGTCCCTTCTTCTACGACATCAGATCGTCAGGGGTATAAAACATGCAGCCGAAGCCATTACATCAGTTTTTCTTGCCCCAGATGTCAGGTGCCCCCCAAATGGGGAGCAGAATATATAAATAATTAAAAACACAAAAATATACATCTCCAAACAAAAGCAAATACACCAAAAAGGCTTTTAAGTATAGTAAAAGAAAGTAGAGGCATAGTAAAAGAAAAACAGGGGGCTGGAGAGAGGGTAACCAGGGCTGCAACAGTGAATACACTCAAACATCTACATTTATGGAAAGTGTGCACAACTGTACTATGTTCTTTGTGTTTCACTGTTGCAGTCATTACATTTGGGTAGATTCCTAAAGCTGAGGTTGGGAGGATGGATTTATACAGCATTAGGTCTGGCTATAAGGCCCTGCAAAACAGCAGTGACAAAGCCAGCTCTGGATTTAGAGAAAATTGGTGATAATGCTTGGTGAAAGTATGAACTGAACTCTAGGTAGCAGCTTCTAGAATATCCCTGCTAGGAACACTTCTGAGAAAGGTTGTAAAAGTAGATGCAGCCCTGGTGGAATGAGATCTGATCCCCTGGGAGATTATAGCAGAAATGAATACAATGGCTTATCCATTTAGAAATGGTTTGCTTTGAAATAGCCCTCCCCTCTGCCCCTGCAGCAAATGCTACCAGCAGTTGTTCAGATTTTCTTCAAGATTTCCTCCTGCCCAAGTAAAATCGAAGCTGTCTGTGTACATCCAATGAATGCAGAATCTACTCCCCCTTGTTCTGTGGATTGGGAAAGAAAGTTGGCAAATGAATGAACTGATTAAGAGCCACACTGGATACCACCTTGGGCATGAAGGATGGATTGGTCCTGAGTGACACCCTGTCCGCATGAAAAATGATGAAAGGCTCCATTGCCATAAGGGCCTGTAATTCAGAGATCCTTCTAGCTGAAGTGATTGTTAGAAGGAAGGCTGTTTTCCAGGAAAGGAATTTTTAAGTCTGCAGTAGCAGCTGGCTCGAAATGAGGTAGAGTGAGTTTCTCCAGTACAAAATTAAGTTCCCAGGCAGGGGTTGGAGCTCTCCTGGGATGTCTCAAGTTTTTGGCCCCTCTGAGAAACTGCTTTAGCAGAGGATGAGAGAAGAGGGGGGGTTTCTGTGTTGTAATGAGCTGAAATGGCTGAGACATGGATTTTTATGGCTCTTGTGAAGCATCTCAGTTAAGTATTGCAAAATCTAAGGTAAACTGGGGGCTGCTGTGCTCATCCCTTGAGATTGATTCCAGGCAGAGAATATTTTCTATTTGTCAGCATAAGATTTTCTAGTACTAGGTTTTCGTGCCTCCAAAATGACATCCATCACAGATTTGCTGAGGGATGCTAAGGAGGAATTTAAGTGACTAGCCAAGCTGCAAGATTCAATGTTTGGAGCTGAGGGTGCAGAATTTGGTTCTCCTGCTGAGACAGTAAGGAAGGTGTCTGAGGCAGGTGCCATGAAGAAATTTGTGACAGACTGCGTAGGAGTGGGTACCAGTGTTGGCAAGGCCAGTCTGGAGCAATCAAAATCATTTTTGGTTTGTCCTGTTTGACTTTTAGTAGAACTTTGGAGAGCACAGGCAGAGGAGGAAAGGCATAGACTGATAGGTTTTTTCCAGCTGAAGGACAGAGCATCCACTTTCCAGGCTTTTTTGTGAGGAGTTCTTGTGCAAAATTTGTCCAACTGGTAGTTTTGGGGTGAGGCAAAAAGATCTATGTCTGGGCTCCCCCATTTGCGTGTCAACATGTTGAAAATACGTGGTCATGAGATTTCTGCTAAGTTCGTCTGCCAGAATATTCAACTCTCCTGGCAGGAATTCAGCTTGTAGTTGTACTTGACAGCTCAAGGTCGTGTTCCACAATGCCATGGCAAGTCTTCAGAGGGGGAAGGAATGTGTACCCCCCCTGTTTGTTTATGTACCACATAACCGTGGTGTTGTCTGTCTTTACCATTAGTTGTCCTGGATGATGAAGGTAGTCCTTCAAGGCTGTCAGTGCATCCTGTACAGCTAGCATTTCTTTTTGATTGCTATGACGGTGCATTTGATTTGGGCTCCATTTGCCCTGAATGCACTTCCCTGCCAGATGAGCCCCCCATGCGTAGTCTGATGCATCTGTAGTTAGGTTTTGGGTGGCAGGGGGTGGTGTGAATGGCAGTCCCTTGTTTTGGTGGCAGGCCTCTGCCCACCATAGGAATTCTAGTTGCAGGCAAGGTATGATAGGAATCATTGTTTCCAGGCTGTGACAATGTTAACTCCATAAACTTTTTAAGTACCACTGAAGTTTCCACATATGCAGTTTTGCATATGGAATTAGAAGAATGCAGGAGGCCATGAAACCCAAGGCTTGCAGTATTTGTCTTGCAGATAGCAGGGTTTTTGTGGCCAACTGTTTGAAGTAAGTCACCAAATGAATTTGCTTTTCTGGCATAAGGAAAGCCATCTGGGCAGCTGTATTTAAGCTTGCACCCAGGAATGTAATTTTTTGAAAGGGTATCCAGTTGTGATTTTTTTTCGTTTATGGTGTACCCTAGACAAGTTAGGACCGTTTTTACTAACGCCACAAGTTTTAGAAGAATGGCCAGGTTTTCTGCCTGAATTAGACAATCGTCCAGGTATGGATATATTTGAATATTTCTTTGCCTGCAAAATGCAATTTCAGGAGCCAGGCACTTTGTAAATACCCTGGGGGCGCAGTAGATAAGCCAAACGGAAGTGCAGAGAACTAATAATGCAAGTAGCCTGCTTTGAAGCGTATGTATCTTCTGCAAGATTCCCTGATTGGGATATGCAGGTAAGCCTCTTTTAAATTTAGAGTTACTAACCAGGCATCTATGCCTAGCATAGGAAGTAACTGGTGAAGAGTCAGCATCTTGAATTTTGGAATGTCCAGAAAGGTATTTAGAGTAGACAGGTCCAGAATTGGAAGCCATGATTTGTCTTTTCTAGGTACTAGGAAAAGTCTGGAATAGAAACCTTGTCCCTTTTCCTCTTCTGGTACTAGTTGAATTGCCCCCAAGTTTAGGAGGGAAATTACTTGTTTCTGAGCCTCTGCCAACTGATTTGGGGGCAAGTCTGGCCACCCGTTTGGAGTTGGCAATGTGTGGAAATGAAATCTGTATCCCTGGGACATTATATTTAAACAGGGTGGTGTCTTGTTATTTCCAGATTTGGAAGCGGAGGCACCCCATTTCTTAGTTCTGAAAGTCCCTTGAGACTGAAACCTGGTGCTTTTGGAATGCCTGGGTTTGGCTTGAGTGGCTCTGGAAGGAACTGGAAAGGACCAGTTCTTAGTAGGCCAGTGCCTACTAAATCTTGGAGGTTGTACTTGTAAAAAATCTTTCACAGTTTGCATAGATTTAGCTTTATCTTCCATCTTTTTTAGAACTTCTTCAGCCTTATTTCCAAACAGACAGTCCTACTGCAAAGGAGCATCCAACAATTTTGCTTTAACATGATCAAGCAGAGATTGCTCCTTAAGCCAAGCATTACTTCTAAGCACAGACCCAGTAATAGCAGCCCTGCAAGAGGCCTCCAAAGAATCAAAACCACATTGCAAAGAATGTTTTCCAACTTGTTCAGCTGAATATAATAAATCCTGTAAATCCTTATTTTCCACATAGTCAGAAATCAACATACTTTTCTGTTTAAGCAATCCCATGATATGCTGTTGATATTTTAGCATATGGAATTGACAGTTTAAAGCCCTGATTGCCAAGGTTGCAGAAGTATAAACCTTTTTACCCCATCTATCCAGCGTCCTGGAGTCTCTATCAGAAGGGGTAGGATTTTTAGCAGTAGAAGCCTTAATGCCCTTGGGCCCCTGAGAAATGGTGTCTGGGTCCGCAACAGGATTTTTGAAAAGGAATTTGTGGGACTCAGGAACCCTATAGTATCTGTCTGGTTTACAAGGGGCAGGAGGCAGGGAATCAGGGGCCATACTGGATTCTGAAAACACATCATCAACAATGTCTAGTACAGGAGGTATAGCCAAAGGCCTATGCTGAGGACAAAGAAGGAAATCCCTAAACCTCTTCTTGGATTCAGAAAAATCCTGACTTTCCCAGTGGAAATGCTCCCTTAAGGTATGTAAAGTTTCCCCAAAAGAAAAATCCTCAGGGGGAGAAGCAGAAGGAATGGAATACTCTGCATCAGAGCCCTCATAAGTAGGTATGGACAAATCCAATTCATTAGAAGAGTCAGAAGAAACAGAGTCCTGTTCAGAAGATTATCAAGTTCATCCCTAGGCCTCTTAGATGGGGAGGGGGTTGACTACCCCTGATTAGAGTAATTAAATCTTCAGCCATTTTGATCATTTGTTTTTTAGGCATAGAGGCCTGAACATGTGGCCTGGGTGTTGGCATTTTAGACATATTCGAGATTTTGGCCTTAAAATTGAAGGTGGTGTCAGTTTAATATGCGAGTCTGTAGGCCTGAATACACCCTCAGAAGCCAGTGCCTGCACAGCAGCTCCGGACCCATCCAAGGTAAAAACATCCGCTGGTTCCATAGGTGAAGCATCTCACGGCATACCGGACTCCGAATGGGTCTCAGTAGAGGCCTGCGAACCAGAAGTAGCGGGTATCAGCGGCTGCGAAAGCGCCTCACTTGAGTACCGGCGAACTGGCGACTGGCTTAGGAGAAGCGTTGTCAGCAGTTCTGGACCTCAACGGCCTGTCTCTGTCTTTTTCTTTGCGTTTTTTTTTCGGTATTCCGGTAGTCAGATAGCTAATCAACGTAATTTCTGGATAAATAAACCGAGAACAGAAATATTTAGAGGCAAATATGTACAGACGACGGATAGTGCGCGGATCAAATAAAGTACAAAACCGAGAGCAAGGTACGTCGTGGTTAGGGCCTAGGCAAGGTATACAGTACCAATGAAAATCCTTATGAGGTATTTGCTTCCCACAAGTAATACAATTATTAACTTTTACTGACATCGATAAGGAGCAAGAAAAAGTTTCCCCAACGGGGTTCTTATCTTTTAGTTGAAGACTTTGGTTTTGAAACTTGAAAATGAAAACTTCAGGAGTGTGCCGACCGGCACTTGCGAACTGCTTCTGCTTCAGGCACTGCGCGGCAAGAAAGACTAATGTAATGGCGTCAGCTGCATGTTTTATACCCCTGATGACCTGACGTCATGGAAGAAGGGACAGCAACCCATTACTTTATTAATCAAGCCGTCTGAGGGCAACCTGCCAGCAGATTACCGAAATGTAACGACTGCAACAGTGAAACACGAAGAACATCAATAAACTATTTGTTGTCTCTTCCTAGATCTCTCCAAAGTTTTCGATGCTGTCTCTCATCCTTTACTATTATCTAAACTTGCTAGCCTACACCTATCCCCCTCCTCACTTTCCTGGTTCAATAATTGCCTAAATGTCAGGGAACAATCTGTCAAATGGCTATCAGCCTCCTCCCCTTTTCCTCCCATCTCTACTGGCATTCCTCAAGGCACCATCTTAGGACCCCTTTTGTTTAACCTCTTCACCAATGATCTTTTCACCTCTTGTAAAGATTCTTCACTCATTCAATATGCTGACGACTCCACACTTATCTCTATCTCTAATAACATTTCTGAACTATACTCCCTAACCCAACAAGCCCTACTATCCACAGAACAATGGCTTTCACACAACCTACTGATCGTAAATCCCAAAAGACTATACTCCTACTTTTCCTTCCCCGTTCTCATTCTTACCAGAAAACCTCCTTTGTTATTACATCTTCTAATAATACAACTATCCAACTTGATAACCACACAAAACTCCTAGGGGGTCATCATCGATGATGAACTAAAGTTCAACCTACACATACACCATTGTATAAAAAGAACACACCAGAAATTAGGCCTGATTTATCGGAACAAAAGATTCTTATTTCCTGATGCTAGACTTACTCTTGGACAGGCCCTCCTCCTCCCTACCCTCCTATATGCCGCCCCAGTCCTTACCAATATTCAGGCCACCACTCTTAACAAACTTCAACAAACTTACCATAAAATAGCCAGATTCATTACTAACTCCCTATACAACTCACACCACTGCATTGCCTTAAACTCTCTCCAGTGGCTTGAACTTTCCCAACTATTGCTACTTTATCAATTTTACATGCTTCACTCTATCCTTTGTAAACCCTCCTTCTGTCCATCTCTCTCTGCCTTAGTCTCTGTCTACACTCCATCCTGAGCCCTCTGTACTTCTAATCAACAACTACTTGATATTTACAACCCAACAAAATCTGTAGGCAAACTACTCTATAAATGCTCTGTCGCCCATGCTTGGAACAGGCTTCCCCTTGACTTATGTACAATTTCACACACCTCCCACTTTAAAACCAAACTAAAAACATATTTTTATTTTCTCAGTTCCAGGACCTGCCCTTGCAATGACCCCACTTAGTCTCCCCCCTACACTCTCCCTTATTAAGGACCCTACTTAGTCCCCTCTTTCACCTCTCATAAGGTATCTGCATGATTCCTCACAAACAGCAGAAATATATATTTACTTTGTTTTACTTATCTACCTAATGCATTATCTCACTGTAAAACTATATATTTCTTAATGTCTTTTTTGGCTCCTTCTACATACTTGGAACTTTAACTTGTATGTATGTACTCAACAATTGTAAAACTTTTGCTCTGTATAATTGCTTCTCACCTTATTATTTTTGTATTAATATGTTACTTTGTAATAGAAATGTACTGTTGGAGCTGTTCTTCTCGGGTCTCCACTGAAAATGGGCCACAAGCCCAGTTGGACTAACCCGGTTAACAAACGTCAATAAATAAATATAAATACATTTCTGAAAAAACGCCATTTAACAAAATATATAACCATATTCCAAACTACATATGTAAGATACTTTTTTAATATTAATACTAAAACATTTTATAATGCAAAAGTGTATGCAGTGGTTTACATGGCTTCACACTTGCTTCTACCCCTTATTTTCATTTCTAATCTTCAAAAATGTATCTTGCTACTTTCTTAAGTGTGTCACTGCAGCCATCTGCTTTCTACTTTTTCTCTCATAACTTCCAAAACATAAAAAGTAACATCTAAAAACATACCTTTTATTTATTGTTGCTGTAGTCTGTTTAATGCCTTTGACTTCATTTACTCTTTCGTCTGTTTTTGTTTTGCTCTCATCTCACATTTCTCTGTGACATGTAGTTGTTTAAACTTGTCTTTTGTCAATTTGTGCCCAAATTATTTTCACAGAATTAAAATTGAGGCACAGCTCTTTTCTGCCAATGCTGCATAATCTGTAAGATTAAAAAAAAATGTATCTCCCAGCCACTCCCACACCAAAAAAAAAAAAAATCTTGGTGACAGTGCAGTTCTGGTTTCTGTCAGCCTTTTCTCTGCTACCCCACCCATACTGTTCCCGCTGCCCCTCCCACATTGCCTGCACTGTGAAAATACACATTTTGGCAAGTTGAATATATGCCTTTGAGCAATGTGTGCTACTGTTGTTCAAAGCCTGTGTGTTTCCTGACATCTTCCATAAAATCATTACCTCACTTATGAAGATCTGGTTTCAGTCAAGTTACTATCTACTGCATCTCTTCACTTCCTGTGCTGTGAACTATTAGGCCTGTCTTACATACATTTGAGACAATAACATGTTTATCTTCACATCTTGTATCTGCTCAAGAAAGATAGGACCACAAGTGTTAACGTCAACAGTGGTGAACATCTTGCGTTTAGCAGGCTGCTGAGTGCACTCTAAACACTCCATGCCAATGCAGCAAATGTGTGGTGACATTATCCTCACCTCCTATTTCATTTTTTTCTTTTAAGACTTTGGGATGCAGTGTGTTTCTTGTGCTGCTTATCTTTACTGAAAAGTTCCTTCTATACCCACAAAAAATATTCCCTACACATTTGCACAGTTCAGGCTGTAAAATTGCTGCTATCTCCTACCCATAATACTTGCTGTACTGTAAAGATACATTCTCACTTTTATGTAGGCCTTCTACAATAATACACAACCTACAGCCGCCCAAAAACATCTCACACAAGAACCCTGTGCAAATGCATTTGACATATGGTTTCAAGCAAACATAATGTCTGATATTTTCTCATGTAATATTATCTAAAACACACATTTTGGATAATTTAATAGGCCTTTTGATACAGCAGACACCTGTTGCTGCTGTTGAAAGTACCTGGCTAGAACCACTGTCCATGTTTTACTACTGTACCAAAGCCTTGTGTCATTTGGGAAGTGCTCATGCAGCAATACTCCCAGCCCCACAGTCAAGCCCAGCTTCCAAAATGATCATTTCTATAGACCTCTTACATTATTTATGTATTTCTTTGTCTTTGTTGAAAGCCCGCTTGGGAAAAGCCTATTTTCAGTGGAAGCTCAAGAAGAAAATCTCCAACAGACACATTTAATATACTAATGACTAAACATTTTTTTACAGAGTTATACTACATGAATAACTGTCACTGACCTCCAATGGATCATTTACACTACATTTGCGTTATTTTTCAACAAATGTTCCAAGACTAATTTCAGTGTCTCTTCATCACTCCTTCCCCAAACTAACTTCACTTATTCTATGATGTATTCCTACTTCCCAGGAATATTACTACACATTTATTTTGCCATCAATTTACATTATCATTTTTCCCCTGAGTGCTGGGCTAGCAATTCAACACTGTAAAAACTCCACTGCCAATCAATCTGAGGACCGGTAATCCACTGTGGAGACCCCCTAAATGGGAGAAGCCAAAAGACAATGCTTTACTTAATCACTACACAAAATTTGGGAGTACGATGACTGACTTTATTAGTAATGCGACTTTGGAAAGGGTATCATTTTCTTTTTTTTTATATCAACCCAACAAAATCTGTAGGCAAACTACTCTATAAACATGATGTTTACATAAGCACCCACTGCTTAACTTGAGTTTGAAGTCCCCAGACCACTGAAGTGTTAAGTAAAACATACAGTATCTGTATCTGGTTATTGTTGATTTAGTCTAGTTTATTTATTTATTTTACTTTACATTTGTTAACTGGGTAAGTGAAATAATCAGAGAACCATTTTCAACCACAACCCATGTCACAATGGCAGGGGCATAATAAATGACAATAAGAGGCAAAAAGACATGAAACAGATGATAATACAATAGATCATTAATAACCGTTTCATCATGAATAAACATCAACTGCCAAGTAATAAAAAATACAAAACGGCTGAAGGAAAAATAAGAAAATGTAAAAGAAGTAAAAGTAGGCAAATAATTTTATGTAGTTACATGGAAGAAAAGGAGTTAAAGCCATAATTTATTTATTTATTGACATCTGTTTACCGGGAAAGGCCAACTAACTGAGTGAAGTAAACAAAAGAGGAAAAGGAAAAAGAGATGTATAAGACTAAGTATCTATGTTTTCTTAAAAGCTTATAAAAATTGTTACGGAAAATATATGTAATATGTTGCATACTGCATATTTACCAAAGATGAGTAAAGTAACAATTTAGCTGGAAGCATCACCAGTAAAATGAACTTAGTAATAGTGAAAATCTTTGTCAGCTGCTTAATTCAGAAATGGTTATTTTGCATGAGAAACCTGCAAAGCTGCCCAGATGCAGAAAATGAAGACAAATGGGTGTATTTCTGTTCACAGTTCATGGAGGTACAGAGTACACAGTATTAAACCATCTTAAGTTTGCCATGAAGCTAGTAAGTTTACTTACAGCAACTCTAAACTGCCTGTGATCTACCACAAAACGGTATCTATGATCTAAAGGGTAATGCTATCCAAACATTAATGTTAACATGTTGAGAGATTTGTCACACCACTGGAGCATTACCGTCTCTGAGACTGCTGTTATCTTGCAGAATTGCCTTTATTTTGTGGTACGCCAATCTCAGCATTACTACAGCAGAGTGGGGTGCAAGGGGAAACAGCAAATTTCAATTCTTGCTGTTTTCCTGCATTTGTACACTAGTGTTCCCACTTTTAGTGCCAAACTAGTGCTGATGTTTCAACATGCAGCCTTTAAATACTTCTCTTACTGATTACTACTTGAAGTAGTTTCTGCAAGTTGATTTGACTTTTTGTGAAATCTCACACTATTTCCTCCTGGTGTTTGTCATGTATTATGTATGTAAGACTATCAAGCAAATTGAAAACTGTAGCTAGATCTCAAACTCTTACGACCAGTGCATTCCAGATACAGGGTCAGTAAAAGGTTTTAACATTGGTACTGACTGCAGTCAAGTGGGTGTGTGTCTATGTATGTGTTAGTCTGTAAGAGAGTGACAGATGACCAACTTCCTAATTACAAAATGTGGCTTGTAATAACAATTCTTAGTCTAAACCAAATCACTGTAAAAGCTACCCTTTCTAACCTAACATTTAAATGCAGCTTAAAATACTGTGTAGGAGATGGCCACTAACCAAAATCAAAGGATGTAATTGCAGAAGACAAGATGATACTCTTACCTGACCTTCACAAAAGTAGAAAGTCACACTACTGTCTGTAAAGTCAGTCCAGACATATTACAACTGTAAATGTTCCCATTAAAGACCACTTTGTATCCCCAAAAAATTACACCAAGTGGTTTAAAATTTTGACTTTAAAACAAAATCACTTTAGAATGATGTCCCTTATTTAGGTTATTTTGAAGTAAAAAAATATGAAAATAATAATAACCTCGAAATGTGATAGAAGGATATTGTTACTGCAGAAAGAAGACCAGAATATGATGAAAAACATTTTCCAGCTTTTGTGTGTACATATCATATAAAAGGCTGGTAAGGAAGAAGATTCTTATACAATTACATCCTCCTGATCAAGAGGTTCATTGTAGTACCACCAGGATGAAAGTAGGCAGCTGACCACTTTATATATATATATATATATATATATATATATATTTATACATATATATATATATATATATATATATACATACATATATATATATATATATATATATTAGTTTGGGACATAGCCCTTTAAGATGTTCATTTTTTAATTGTTTAATTAACATCAACAGCATGATGCTTGGGTATAAAATATGGAGCTGTGTGTGTATTCTGATTAAGTTCTTTTACTAAGGAAGAAAGCATTAAATAAACAGATTTTCTACAAAGTAGTCAGCTGCCTCCTTTCATCCTGGTGGTATTTTTTCCTAGTTTGTGGTTCCTGTTTTTATTAGGTTCACTGTGATATATACTAGGTGGTTTCCTCCTTACAGGACCTGTACTATATTCCAGAGTCATGAAAAGGGCAGGGGAGATCATCACTGATCCTTCACATCCAGGCCACCATCTTTTTGAACTATTACCATCGGCCAGGCATTACAGATTAATATGCACCAAAAAGTACAGTTTTATACCTACCATAAATGTAGATGTTCGAGTGTATAGACTGCAGCAGTCATCACACTTGGGTTATCCTGTCGTCAGGCGGTCCCGCAGTCAGCCGAATCCCAAAGCCTTGGTCCGGCGTCGGTTGTCGTCGCCTCTTCCCTGACGTCAGTGCGACAGCGGTATAAAAGAGGCAGCCAACGCCATTTTCTTCAGTTTTTCTTGCCCCAGATGTCAGGTGCCCCCAACTAGGAAGGCAAAACAAAAGCTATGCAAAAATTCCTTAGTAGATAAACAATAGTACTAACTATTAGCAAATACACCATATAGATATGCATCCAATTGATTGATGAACATGGAGCTATAACTAACCCCTGGTATGTAGAGGGGATGGTGGGAGGGTAACCTGGACTGCAGCAGTATATACACTTGAACATCTACATTTATGGTAGGTACTAAACTGTACTATGTTCATCGTGTTATACTGCTGCAGTCATCACACTTGGGTTGAATCCGAAAGCTATGGATGGGTGGCTGGTACTAAACTGGGTTAGGCGAAGCTAGGATGCCCTGCAGCACTGCAGTGGCAAAACCAGCTCTGGATTTTGAGTATAAAGGAAGGTGGTAGTGCTTGGTAAAGGTGTGCACTGAACTCCAAGTAGCTGCCTCCAGAATGTCCTTGGATGGAACCCCCCTGAGAAAGGCTGCTGAGGTTGCTGTAGCCCTGGTAGAATGGGACCTAATATTAACAGGCACTGCTTTCCCATGGTGCGAGTAGCAAAAGCGGATACAATGTGCTATCCATTTGGAGATGGTCTGTTTTGAAATGGCCTTTCCTTGTGAACTTGCAGCATAGGATACAAAGAGTTGGTCAGTTTTTCTGAAGGTGTTTGTCTTATCTAAATAGTAACGTAGCTGTCTGTGAATGTCCAAAGAGTGAAGGAGTCTTTCTCCTTTATTCTGGGGGTTTGGATAAAAGGTGGGTAAATGAATGGTCTGATTCAAAGCCACACTGGATACTACTTTTGGCATAAAGGTAGGGTTAGTTCATAAAGAGACCCTGTCCTGATGGAAAATGATGAAAGGTTCCACTGCCATAAGTGCCTGTAGTTCTGAGACCCTGCGTACTGAGGTAATAGCCAGCAACAAAGCTGTTTTCCAAGACAAGTATTGTAGTTCTGCTGAGAATGCTGGTTCGAAAGGAGGCAGTGTTAATTTTTCTAAAACGAAGTTCAGGTCCCAAGCTGGCGTTGGGGGCTTTCTGGGGGGTCTTATATTCTTAGCCCCTCTGAGAAACTGCCGTAGTAAAGGGTGTGAGAACATTGGAGGATCCGTATTGTATTGAGCTGAAATGGCTGAAGCATGGATCTTAATGGATGAGAATGAAAGGCCTTGGTGTAGCATCTCAGTTAAGTATTGCAGTATTTGAGGAATGTTAGGTATCCAAGGATTTTGGCCTTTAGCCTGGTTCCATGCACAAAATCTTTTCCATTTGCCTGAGTAAGTTTTTCTGGTGCTGGGCCTTCTGGCCTCCATAATGACATTCTGGACGTCCTTTGAGAGAAGTGTTGATTGATAATTCAAGGTATTCTCCATGCAGCTAAATTTAAAGTTCTGAGCTGGCTGTGAAGTATCAGAGAGTTTTTCTGCGTCAGCAGTAGTGGGAATTGAGGCAAGATCCATGGAGGGCTGTGAGTCAAGTTCCTTAGTAATGGGTACCAGTGCTGGTGTGGCCAGTCCGGAGCAATGAGGATCATTTGTGGTCTCTCTGATCTGACTTTCAATAATACCTTGCTCAATAGAGGTAGTGGTGGGAAGGCATAGACTGCCAATGCTGTCCAACTGAATGATAGGGCGTCCACTTTCCAGGCTAGGGAGTGATAAGTCCTTGTGCAAAATTTCTGTAGTTGGCAATTGTTGGGGGAGGCAAATCTATCTATGTCTGGACATCCCCACCTTTGAGTTATCATTGAAAATACTTGTGGGTGTAGTCTCCACTCATGAGGATCTGCCATATTTCTGCTTAATTTGTCTGCCAATATGTTTTCCTTTCCTGGCAGGAATTGTGCTTGCAGTTGCACTTGGTAAGTCAATGCTGTGTTCCACAAGGTCATTGCCTGTCTGCATAAAGGGTAGGAGTGTGTTCCTCCTTGTTTGTTTTTGTACCACATCACTGTGGTGTTGTCTGTCCTTATTAGTAGTTGTCCTGGATGCAAGAGGTCCTTGAAAGCTGTCAGTGCATATTGGACAGCTAGCATCTCCTTTTGGTTGATGTGAAGATGCATTTGTTTTGCAGACCATTTGCCCTGTATGCACTGTCCTGCCATGTGTGCTCCCCAGGCGTAGTCTGAAGAATCTGTTGTCATAGTTTGGTTTGCTGGTAAGACGAAAGGAAGACCCTTGTTTATTTGACATGCTTGAGCCCACCATAGGAACTCTTTTTGAAGGCATGGAATGAGAGGTATACTTGATTCGAGGCTGTGCCTGTGTTGAGACCATACACTTTTCAGGTACCATTGTAATTTCCTCATATGCAGCTTTGCATATGGGAGTAGCTGAATGCAGGATGCCATGAACCCCAATGCCTGCAGGATTTTCCTTGAAGTGAGCTGGGTAAAAGTTGCCATTTTTTTTTGAAGTATTGAGTCAATTGTTGTTGTTTGTCTGGTGTGAGAAAAGCCATCTGGGCCGTTGTATTCAAGCTGGCACCCAGGAATATTATTTGTTGTGAGGGTATTAGCTTTGACTTCTTTTTGTTTACTGTGTACCCTAGGCAACTGAGCAGCTTTATTACAAATGCCAGATGCTGTAATAGAATGTCCTTGCTGTCCGCTTGGATCAGGCAGTCGTCCATATATGGGTAAATTTGTATTCCTCGTTGTCTGCAATATGCAATTACTGATGCCAGGCATTTCGTAAATACTCTGGGCGCAGTAGATAAGCCAAAGGGCAATGCAGAGAATTGATAATGCGTTGTATCTGCCAAGAATCTGAGGTATCTTCTGCAATCTTGTCTGATAGGGACATGCAGGTATGCCTCTTTGAGGTCCAACGTTACCAGCCAAGACTCCTTGCCCAGCATGGGAAGAAGCTGCTGAAGTGTGAGCATTTTGAATTTGGGTACCTCCAGGTATGTGTTTAGAACTGAGAGGTCTAAAATGGGCCTCCAGGCTTTGTCCTTTCTTGGGACTAGAAATAGTCTTGAGTAAAAACCTTGACCTTGCTCCTTTGTAGGTACATTTTGAATTGCTTTCATATCCATGAGAGCTGATATTTGCGCTTGTGCCTCTGCCCATTGGTTTGGAGGCAGATTTGGCATGCCTCTCATCGTGGTAAAGTATGGAAATGAAATCTGTATCCTCGGGTAATAATATCCAGAACCCATTTGTCCTTTGTTATAATGCGCCAATTTTGTGGAAATAAAGCCAGTTTTCCTCCCAAGGGTGCTGCCAGGGCAATTTTGCTTGGCAGGCGAAGAGGGAAGTCATTGTGTTTGTTTCCTGAAGGGTTGAGATCTTTTGTCTCCCCCTCTTTGAGATATTGTTTGCCATTGTCTAGGCCTGAAAGAACCTTGTGGCTGGCCTCTGCCCCTTGGGCATCTGTACCTACCTCTATGGGGTCTGTCTGATGCAGGAAAGGACCAGTTTTTGATGGCCAGTTTCTGCTGAAACGAGGAGGTTGTACCTGTAAAAAATCTTTAACTGTTTGCATAGATTTTACCTTTTCTTTCATTTTCTTTAAAACTTCCTCTGCTTTGACACCAAATAAAACATCTTTCTGCAATGGAGCATCCAATAACTTTGCTTTGACATGTTCTGGTAAGGCTTGTTCTTTAAGCCAAGCATGCCTACGTATTACAGACCCTGTGACAGCTGCTCTACATGAGGCTTCCAATGAATCAAAACCACACTGTAAGGTATGCTTTCCCACCTATTCTGCTGCATGCAGCAAATCCTGCATCTCTTTGAAATCAGGTTGATCTGTCTGAGGGGACAGTTTCTGTTTTAACTGTGTAATCAAGTACTGTTGGTATTTTAGCATGTGGAATTGGCAGTTTAAAGCCCTCGTGGCCAAAGTGGCAGACGTATACACTTTCTTCCCCCATCTTTCTAATGCTCTGGAATCTCTTTCAGAAGGAAGTGGATTCTTAGCAGTAGAGGCCTTAACCCCTTTGGGACCCTGGGAAATGGTTTCTGGGTCTGCAGAAGGACTTTTATATAGAAACTTATGAGTGTCAGGAACTCGGCAGTATCTGTCTGGTTTAGCTGGTGCTGGAGGTAAGGAATCTGGGTTTAGACTAGATTCGGAGTAAACATCATTCAAAATGTCTAAAACTGGAGGAATTGCTAGGGGTCTATGCTATGGAAGAAGAAGAAACACCCGGAGTCTTTTCTTAGAGTCAGAATAATCTTGGCCTTCCCAGTGGAAGTGTTCCCTCAAGGTGTGTAAAGTTTCCCCAAAAGAGTAGTCTTCAGGGGGGGGAGACAGAGGGTATGGACTCTTCAGCATCTGAAGGAGTATTCCTGGTCCTCAGAATTGCCTGAGGAAATGGATGCTTGGTCAGAGGAAGGATAATCTTCCTCCAGTCTAGGCCTTTTGTCGGGGGGGGGGGGTTGGGATCCCCTGATAAGGGTAATTAAATCCTCAGCCATCTTAAGCACCTGTTTTTTAGGCATAGGGGCCTGTGGGGGGTGTGTGTGGACCCGGCTTCCTAACTTTCAAGGGAGCTTTAGCATAAGACTTAGCAGAGATAATTGTCGGTTTGAAGACACCTTCAGAAACCAAAGGCCTATCCAAAATTTCCGGATCACTGTCAGGACTGGTGTCCGAGGGGTGAGTTGGAACCGGTTCCTGAGGCCCAGCTGCTTCGGTCTGGGAGGCCGTCAGAATTTCTGAATCAGCGGTAGTCAGGGGCTGCGTAGGCGCCTCGCTGAAAACCGGAGAACCGGCGTCAGGCCTGGCTGAGGCCTCCGTAATTGGTCTTGGCCTTGGCTGTCTGTCCTTATCCTTGTGTTTTTTAAACATTGCTGATGTCGGTTGCTCCGACGGCATATTCTGCCAAAATAATGCTGGGCGAAATCTGCCCGACGCTTAATTGTACGTTTGTTGAACCTAGCACAAAACCGACAACCAGAGACGTTGTGGTCTGGGCCTAGGCAAGGAATACAATAAGAATGAAAATCCTTATGAGGTATTTACTTCCCACAAGAAATGCAATTATTAACTTTGTCTGACATCGGTCTGAGGCAAGAAAAGTTTCCCCAACTGGGTACTTAGCTTTAGAGAAGACTTAGGGCTGAAATTCGATTCGAAAATCTCAGGAGCTGGCCGACCGGCACTTGCAAACTGCTTCTGCTTCGGGCACCGCGCGGCAAGAAAGACTGAAGAAAATGGCGTCGGCTGCCTCTTTTATACCCCTGTCGCACTAACGTCAGGGAAGAAGTGACGACAACCGACGCCGGACCAAGGCATTGGGATTCGGCCGACTGCGGGACCGCCTGACGACAGGATAACCCAAGCGTGATGACTGCAGCAGTATAACACGATGAACATCAAGTAGCTATAAGAACAGTTTTATTTTTCCCACAGGCTATCAAGTTCATATGGTTAACTCAACTTATTAGGTTGGGGTATTCTTTTTCCCAAGCCTCCAAGGATTCTGCAGTATTGTTTACATATTGTTAATATTAGTTTCTTTCAGAGTTTATTTCAGTATTTCTTGCACTGAGTTGCACTTTGCACCTTGTATGTATATGTATATTTACGTTTTTATCTTGTTCTTAATAGTTGTATGTATGTCACTTATGTAATTCATACTTTCAGAGTCACTGAAAACGGAGTCAGATTCCTTGTATGTATGCATACTTGGCCAATAAATGTGACTCTGATTCTGAAGTGGTTTATGTAGCTGGCTCTTGCAATGTTTAAATTAATTTACTGCATAACCTACTACAACACTAAATAACACAAAAATGTGCTGAACATAATCCCAACGGAGTGCTGGTATCAAACAAAGATGATATGCATACATCATGACACAGTTTGTGACATATAACCACTGTAAACAGTGCCTGTTACCTAATACCCCATATAAGCTCAGCTACATTAACAGTGTTTCTAAAAAATGCAAGTGTGTAACAAAAAAGGTGAAGATATCTGAAATAATATCTGAGTACGATAGCACAAAGAATAGTTGTAGAGTGGATGATCTGCTACACAGTTTCATTTGCTTGCTTTCTTGTACTTTATATAATGCAAATATTTGTAGAAGAAACTTAGAAGCTGTTACACATTTACTCTGACAATTCACAACTGAAAACTGGGTAAATATTGTTATTTACTTACATACAGCTAGCATTATTATAAGTTCTATGCACGGCATATTCTTACAGCACAAATGTGCTCAGGTAAACTGTAAAATAAAATCCCTTGCCATGGCAATGTTGTAAATTTAACAGTTAATTATTTATTTGTTGTTGTTAAAGTAAATAAAATAATTTGTTAACTGCCATGTACTTTAGAACTGTTAAATGCAAACATAAAAATCATTTGGTAAAGATGCTTAAGGAAGGAAAAAAATCTAAGCTTACACTCCAGTGATAACACCACCTACCTTCTTCTACAGCAGTAGACAATCATGACTCCAATCTGCCATCCCCAATTTTAAGCCAAGTACACAAGACCATCAGTATCCAAACAGACAAATCCAAAACCCATAGGAGTGGTTGCATTCTTAAATGGTGTTTCATATTCCTAGTTACCTCTAGAGGAATACTGCGGTCAATATGTTTCTACATGCTAATAGCATGCACCCAAAACATTTATTACATTTATTACCTCTAGGTGAAT
The DNA here is from genome assembly GCF_019279795.1 of Protopterus annectens. Classification (NCBI taxonomy): domain Eukaryota; kingdom Metazoa; phylum Chordata; order Ceratodontiformes; family Protopteridae; genus Protopterus; species Protopterus annectens. Next base: position 1,399,394,152 of record NC_056726.1, read on the forward strand.
TTAAAAGAATATGTGATCATACTAGTGATGAGAGGGAGAAAATAAATGAATTGAATGATGTTGAAATTAGATTGAGTGAGAGGGGGTACAATAAAAATCTCTTACTTAAATATAAAAGGAGACAACTTGGGAAAAGAGATGAGGGTCCGTGGAAATTTGGTAAATCAAGATGTACTTTGGAAAAAGTGGTAGCTCCGAAATATGTTGAGAAAGAAGATATTGTTGGGGAAAAGATATTTTTTTGTTACCAAATTTACTCCATTTTCAGAAAAATTAAGGAGAATAATGATGAAATATTGGTATTTAATTAAAGAGGATGATAAAATTGGCCATTTGTTCCCCGAATATATTACTTTTTCTTATAAAAGGGGAAAGAATATAAAAGAGTTATTAAATTATAATTTTATGAAAAGGAATGAAATTAAGAATTCTATTCCGGGTACATTTCAATGTGGACACTGTAGCTTGTGTAGTAGGGTAATGAATGTGGACAGTATCAATGGTATTTTTGTTAATCCCAAATTTTACTTCAACTGCAGGTCGGTGGGTGTAGTTTATGCTTTATGTTGTTCTTGTAAAGATGTTTGGTACATTGGGCAAACAAAAAGAATGGTTAGAATTCCTGTTTTAGAACACTTAAGAGATATTAGAAATTGTAGTGAAGTAAGTCCTGTGACACAGCACTTCCTTGGAAAACATGGAGGCTCTCCTAGTAGTTTAAAGTTCTGTGTTTTGGGTAAACCTTTTTCCGTGGGAGGGAGTGATTACTCTCAAAAATTATTGGAATTAGAGACAAAAATGATCTTGAAATTTAAAACTTTAAAGCCCTTTGGACTTAATTTGGAACTGGCTATTTAGTCTAATGTAATTTGATATAAGTTAATGAAATTAATTTTTGTATCTAAATTAATGTATTATTTATATTTTAGTATTTAAAATAGTTGTGTGTATTTATAATTGTTAAAAGAAATGTATAGATAATTGAAACAAAATAGATATTAATATGTGGATTTAGATGGATATACTTAAAATTTGGGGTAAAAATGTTTAAATTTAATATGAAAAATGGGGATGAAATGTTTATTGAATAATTGAATGAATTGATTAAGTTGTTTGTGTTGATTGCTTTGTAAAGTGTATATAAATGTGCTTAAAGCATACACTTTTTGTGATCCCTTGAAGGCGAAAGGCCGAGGTACCAGATCGCATTGTTAATAAAGGAAAATACTGGTAAAGTGCTTGGACTTGTATTTTGTTACAAAAAAAAAGTTTTTTGTGGAGATGTTTGGAATTGCTGTTACACATTTACTCTGACAATTCACAACTGAAAATTGGGTAAATATTGTTATTCACTTACATACAGCTAGCATTATTATAAGTTCTATGCACGGCATATTCTTACAGCACAAATGTGCTCAGGTAAACTGTAAAATAAAATCCCTTGCCATGGCAATGTTGTAAATTTAACAGTTAATTATTTATTTGTTGTTGTTAAAGTAAATAAAATAATTTGTTAACTGCCATGTACCTTAGAATTGTTAAATGCAGACATAAAAATCATTTAGTAAAGAAGCTTAAGGAAGGAAAAAAATCTAAGCTTACACTCCAGTGATGACACCACCTACCTTCTTCTACAGCAGTAGACGATCATGACTCCAATCTGCCATCCCCAATTTTAAGCCAAGTACACAAGACCATCAGTATCCAAACAGACAAATCCAAAACCCATAGGAGTGGTTGCACTCTTAAATGGTGTTTCAAATTCCTAGTTACCTCTAGAGGAGAACCTGCAGTACAAACAAGACCAATAGAGGTTTCCTTGTTTGTGCCAGGCTAGATAAGATGAAGTGTATGCCTAGCAGAAGGGCATCTACCAAGTCTAGTATCTAGTGGCAACAAAGATGACAGCAACCCAAAATGATGCAGAGGATGAAAATCAGGACACTATGCTCACACAGCATGTGTCACATAGCAGGCACTGTATGCTTTGGAGTGCAATCATCTGGTGAACCTACACACAGCATATAGGTACCAGATACACACGTAGTACCTATATGACAAGTGCTACTAGATGCGTGCCCTAAACAAATCACACACCAAAGTGATGTACTAAAAGGCTTCCCCTATGCCATCTGAGGAGCACACAGAAAACTGAACAGTGTGCATGCTACGAATGCTGTACATCAGGCAATGCATCTATAGACATGACATGCACAAAGCGACAGAATATTATTATATGCCCAGCACAAAGGACATAATACAGATACAAATACAGAAGTACTGTAGTTAGACTGATATCAAAGCTGAATCATGTGCTGCATTATATGCATTTGCATCTGTAATTATATGTCCCTTATCATATCAGGCACCAAAATGTGACACTGCCACCTCCACTGGTTCCAACGTGCCTACACCAGCAGAGGGAGCATATGTGTGTGGCTGGCCTGTCCCTAGGCAGGATGGCATGTGTGGCAGCACTACTCGCAAACTCTATGCACAGTATGCACATCAAAGTCACAGCATGCCTTTCTGCCCCAACATGTGGCTCATGTAGGCCACATTCAAAATGCACCATTCTTAATGTGATGGTGCACAACAGAATAGCACATAAGGTAAGCACAGTCCTTGCCAATTCAGCAAATGTAGCATACACTGTCCTCGCATGGCATTTACTGAGTTGCTGTAGCTGAACAAATCCACAAGGGAAGCACTAAGGAAAATGTAAAACAGGTGTCCAAAGGTAGACACCCATACATTTATATACTGCTCATGCACAGTTTAGCAAAGAAGGGGAGTAAATTTGGGCAAGGTGTAGTTATGTACTACAAGGACCTCTTGGCCATGGCAAAATTTTCACCATAATAATAATAAACGAACATGAAAATACTAAATATCTATTTACAGTGAACACCAGAGCTTCAGTCACAAGGAATATTAAAAATAACACTGATGGAAAGTTTCACACAGTTATAGAAAAACAGTACTTCTAAACTCACTATATTTTTCCTGACTAATATAAAAGAATTAATGTTCCCTAGTTAAATTACTTACTACTGTGTCAGATCCAAGACAGAATGCAGAAAGCTGAGTGCAAACTCCTACCAATATCCAAATATTATTTTTGGCTTACAAAATGACATCACACACATCTGGTCATCTGAATCTGTTTCCCATCCTATCACCAATACTAGAACCTGACAGGATTTTAGCACCTATGTGTTACCATACAGACAGATGGAGCTTTGCTCAGAACTCCTGGAAGTTATAAAACCACAGAACACTTCTACTCTTCCTACAGAAGCTACAACCTATTCTCTAGTACTGGCATTGTGTCTCTGTCTCCATTCAAAACTGTGGGATAACATCTTTATAGCTCAACCCATAAAGCCAAAGCCATCCAATTTCAAAAATATTTTGCAAAGTGAGGTGGACTAAGATCAACCTCTTCACCTCCAGTATATGCCATTACAATGTACACACTTAAACAGTTACAACAATGCATGTACATCTCCTTTCCCTCCAGTAGGCCACACCGCTGACACACTTCAACACAAGCAAACCTCACAAACACCCCTTTAGCACAAGCATCTGCACAAATCAGCTTGATACACAAATGACATATAATTATCCACAAAATTCCAGCCAGCCATGCTGGCACATGCCACAAACCCACCACCTCACTTCTCCTGGCATGGCTGGCAGTACCTCCCATTGTCACACCCATCAACATCATCATCATCATGTTCATCATGATATTCTTAAGCTGTCTATACAGTCTTACCTCTCCAAACAGTACTGATTTTGATACTGGTGGAGTGAGCATTTGGCATATATGATATAACACATATCTGTACTATATCATGTCCTGTATGTACCTCTATAATGCTGCAAAAACATCATGCCTGTATATTCTGCATGCACCTGCTAGGTAATGCTGAGAGGTGCACACTGTTAACATGCTCACTTTGAGTGTTACATCCAGCAAAGAGTGAGAATTCTATAACAGAAACTGCTTGGCTGTTACCATTGTGTACCTTGTCTTCAAGGGACACATGCAACTCTGTTTTTCTACATTCTGGAAACTGGCACTATCAACAAGAATAACAGATCAAGGCAGCTATGTACAAAGGTGGAAAGTGAAGGATACTTGTGTTTAATGTACCTTGCTGGTGGTAAACAAGACAATGTGTTTAGCCAGCATCCCATTCACTTTGCACATTGTGCTTTGACAAGAACAGTGTAAAGATGTCTGACTTCCCATATGGTCTTCTCAAGGAAGTAAGCACTGACATCAGTGCTATGAATTGGTCTGGACACATTCTAGGTAACTGGATAAGCTTTTTCACTGTGTCCTGCAAACTCCACAGTAACAACTGGACAAGTACATGTTGCAACAACTTATCCTTCTAGGTTCCATTATGTAACTGATAGACAAAGTTAAAGTACTGACGATTCAGTGCAGCTTCACTGGGTAAAACATATTTAGGTTTAGTACTATGTATTATGTGACATATATGTAGCAAATATTGTACTGTGTCCTTTATTGTGTTACGGTACTTTAGTAAAGTATACAATCTAATCTGCTGTAATATCTATTATAGTACTGCTTTCTATCTTTTCCAGACATTAGCTACCTGCTGCATGCTCTGTTCTTTATAGCACTAGTTAAGACATGCATGGCATGGACAGGATTAGGAACATATGAGGTCCATTAAAAGTTCAAAACTCTTATGTGCATTCCGTGGAGATGTGATTATGGGGAATACATTGCAGTATCTCAGAACTATTACCCCTTCTCTGAAATATAGCAGATCTTGAACTTAGTATATAGGAGCTGTGTGGAGAGCACAGCTCCCACATCAGAGGGAGCAAAGGGCTATTGTAAAAGTCCATGAAAGGTGTAACAACACACTTCATAATTTGCAATTTGGAGAAATCTCAGTTTAATATCCAAAGTGATAGAGCTCTCAGTATCAGATCTCAATTCTGACGTGAAGCCAAGAACATACCAATCTCTGCACTGTGGAATGATAAACTGCACTGCTGTAGTTGGAGACATACTATAACATATCACATCTCTGTTGCTTCTCAAATGCTGATCTTGAGATAACTTATATTTATATATTAGGTTTTGTAGTACATGGAATACATGATGAAGCCTGGTTGGCAAGTCGTGTTACAGAAGCGTTGACAAAAATACTTATTTGGTTACATGTCACGTGTCATAACTCGGGTCTATAGTACATAATCGAAGAGACACCTCTTCGAATACGTTATCATCGACCCCTAAAAACACCGAAATGTGAAAACCGCGAACGGCCAAAACCACAAACTTTTTCCTAGGGAACAAATTTAGTTGGCCATTCCCGGAGTTTACCCTTTACCCCAATGTAGAGCGACCTCAGAGTTGATATATTTAGTTAGGCTTAAATTACATTTGAAGTGCTTGTCTTGTTTCTATGGCCCCGCAATTTTTTTCCCTAGGAATAATTTTGCAGTTTTTGCATTTTGGTGTTTAGGGGTCGATGATGACATATTCAAAGTGTTTATTCGATTATGTAATACACAGACCCTCCTAACTCTTTGTGGCTGGGCACTGTTTCCAAGACAGTATTTTTATCTTTGCAGTGCTGTTTACAGATCTGCAGTGTAGTGTTATACCCTATGTGCTGTTCTGGAATAATGTATTAAGTTATGTGACAACACAAATGGCCGTTGAGATTTAAGTGGTTACTATATATGCTGTGGTCTGAAACTGATCCTTATTATAAAAAAACATGCCATAGACTTGAAAGGTACTACACCTGTGCCCACTGTGGAAATAGGAAAAATATTACTGTTCCTGCTAAAAGTATATGCCTACATGTGAGGAATTTGTGTTTGCTGTAACACATTCACTGTTAGGGTGTTATATGATACTGGCAGAATGGAACATGCTTGGATATTCTCCTGGTGGCTGGAGCTGGTTTACTTAGATCGGTATACCTATATACAGACTGTTACAAACTGTGGCTGTTGCAGCTCTGGGGACATTTCTCATTTTGTATTACAGATGCTGCTGAAAAGAAGAAGAATGGCATGACCCACAAAACCCATCATGAGACATTACTGCACAACTGTGGTGACAGTTTACACTTACATTATATTCCGCCCTGTTTACTCAGACCTGATGCATGTCAATCATGTTCAAGTCACATCACTTATACCACTGTGCAGAGACGCTAGATAAGTGCTAAATGAATGAGTCAACTTTCAAAGAGGTGACACATGTGGTAGAAGCATGGGAGCCCAGTTTTGCCTAAGGATGCAATGCTGAATTTTTGGTACTTAGTTTTAGACTGTGATCCAGGCACCACTTACTGTTGCATGTTAGCGCCTCCTGAAGAATAAGTCAGATGGGGAGATAATGATAGCTCCAAGTTTGCAGTCATCTGCAAATTTGATCAACCGCAGACTCTTAAAGACAGTCTTCACATAAGAGAACTAAATACCAAAGAGAAATGGTTCTACAACTGACCCCTGAAGGACGCCACTGGTACTACTTTTTTCGAAGTGAGGTTATGCCTCCCACACTTATAGTTTAGGTTCTGTCCATCAGCCAGTTTGCTATCCACTGGCAACATAGGGGGTTATATTTAATTTTATTAGCTTATCCATACTGCCAGAATGTGGGATGATATAAAAACGCTTTGGCCAGGTCCAGGAAGGCAGTGTGAACCAATATGCCTGAGTCAGGCACATCAGTGACATGCTCAATGAAGCCCACCAGGTTCAGAAAGCAGCACCTTCTTTTAAAAAAAAAACAAAACTGTCTTGGTTCCAGGGCCTGTAGGCCACTTATATCTTTGTTAAGTTCCATAATGATGTGTTCCAATGCTTTGCAAATTAGGCTGGTGAGGTTTACAGGTCTACAGTTGATTGTTTCAGTAGTGTGTACACACTTGTTTACAGGTCTACAGTTGATTGTTTCAGTAGTGTGTACACACTTGTGGACCAGGATGACTACTACAATTTGTCAATCCTCTAGCACAAATTCAGTGGAGAGGCTGCGGTTGAACAGCCTTAGTAGTGGGTCTACCAGACGATGTTTGGTGCTGACAAGAAAGCAGCTAGCCTCATTTCAGGACCCATGGAGTCAATGTATTTGGCCTCAAAGAAAGCATTCAGGACTTGCTAGAAGGTAACCAGAAGGAGTGGTGTAGGTATGCAAATAAGTTGGAGAAACTTAGCCAGGGAGATACGACAGTAAAGTTAGACTTGAATTTGACTGCTAATATGTTGGCTATGTCCTCAGGGGACACATAAGTGTTGTTGTTGTGTTTCATTCTGAGCATTGCTTGGCATTATCTTTAAGGCTTCTAACATAGCTGAAGACGGTAATGAGGCTGTCCTTAGCTGAGGTGGCAATTCTCAGTTCATATTCACTTTTGGAGGATTTGATTTTGTTTCTGAAATCTTTGTTGAACCTTTTCAGATCATTTCTAGATGACGAGGTATTGTTTGCTTTTATGAGCTATGAGTTTTTTCCTCTTACTGCATAGTTTGTCTATACTAGGATTCCACAATAGGGCTTTACTCCTGAATTTGGCATTGTATTCATGTCTTATAGCACACATGCCTCAATGTGTGCTTTGAGGTGGGCACAGAAATTATCTGCAAACATGTTACAGTGAGAGATGGGGTCATCAAGTTGAGGAGGGTGCTTTAATTTCATCAAGTCATCAGGTTGTTGGATTAGGACTGCCTTAGAGTAATCTCTCAAAACAAATTTTTATGGTAAGTCAGGCTTTACCCTTATTGTGAATATTACTGAATGATGGTCAAATTTGACCGATTACGTGGCAAATGTAGGTGGTGTAGAGTATAAGGTTGCTATATCGGTGAGAACTAGGTCCAATATTTTTTAAACTCCTTTACTAAATGATCAAGTTACCCCAAAAGGTTACATAGTCTGGGTCTCTTCTCAGTTACAGAACATTAAAAGCAGAGGTGTAGCAAGATATTTTGAAGACTGGTGCCCACCCTCACCCTGTATCTTGGACTTAAGAAGGAAAAAAAAAAAGGTCCTCTAACCCACTTTTGTTTTGAAGTCCTGGGAGAGAAAAAAAAAAAAAACTCTTCGCTCCTTTTAAAATGTAGCAACTGCTAGTGCTCGGGGCAGCTGCTCCCTTCACCCCCCTGCATTTCTCAGTCCCCTGCTTGTAAATGTTTCATCTCCCAAGTCAATGCTAGTAAAAGTTTAATTTTCCAAGCCTCTGCTTACACTTACCAAGGGTAACAGAACTTGACAGAGATTTGGGATGCATAGTTAGGCTTAAAAATGCCCTAGTACACACATATGAACCCCTTTACACTACACTACACTAAACTACACTAAACTACTGGTTAATGGTAATGTGATGTTTAAACACTACAACAGTGACTATCTCACAGCCATAATAACAGTTAAATTTAACTGATGTGATCACAACATGTAAGAGTTTAGGATCCCAGGTTTAGAAGAAGCAGACTACTGGATAGGTTCTTATAACGCTGTGGGTCTGTGGAACCCCCGATACATAGAAAAATAAACACGGAGAGGATAAATATAATAAAAACGGAATGAACCCTGGTGCTTACTATCTTATTATAAAGTACCACAAGAATCACCTTTTTTATAAGGCATATTCTATATAATTATAACTACAGGACCTGTTACAGGTATTCACATACTATTAGCTTAAGGCTCACCTGCTTGCTGCCACTTACTTAAAATGGTAAATACTCCACATCCCAACAGCCTGACTCTACTACACCCTTACATATGCCTGCCAGAACCCTAACTCTGTCGTTAAAATTCTCGCCTGCTCCCTAACCGAAAAACTTCTAGTTGCTCCATAACCCTAATCAGAAACCTTGCTCTAAAACTACCAGTTGCACCATAACTTTAATCCCCAAATCTTCTCCCTAACACTATCTCTGAATCGCTCTGTCTTCTCTTAAAAAAACAAACCATAAAAGTCCTACTAGTTCCCCACAGATGTTACATTTGCCTTGCTTACACTCAATACACATTTAAACTGCTGCCCAAGTGAGGTGCCTTGAAAAAAACAGTATCCAGCTGTGAGACTATGATCTGCAAGCATTCAAGACTTGAGAAGCTGAAGGAAGCCCATATTTATTTGTACATAATACAAAACTGTTACATTTTTATAAATTAGTTGTTTTACTGCCACTTACTTATTGTTCTTCTATGTTTACTTGTTCATAAATTAGCTAAGTTGTATTGACTCTTTTTTACTACTGCTTTATAAGTTTTACTGTTTTAACTCATTTTTTCTTTAAATTCCTTTTTGCATCTTTTTCTCAGATATAAAAATACCCTAATGTCTGGTTCACCAAATACGTGGAGGACTGCAAACCTGGAAGCACTGTCTGTAACCCTGGTGGTATTAACTTCCTTCAAATGGCATGAAATGTTACACAAACAATGTACTACTAATGACATTACCTTCAACGCCAAAAACTGTAGCACTCTGACAGTTCAGTTGATACCTCCTCCCCCATCCACTTTATTATAAAAACAATAACTACAAATTGATAAAATTGTAAAATTCCTCAGGGTCGTTTATAGACAGCAACCATTTATTTGATATCTATAAGGTCACTACCATCCATAATGCATATGGAGTAGACCACCTGATCATTTGTGGGATTGCAATCTGTGCTAGGGATGTAACAGTCCTTCCAAACATATACAGTAGCTATTCAGACCAATTTTAAAATACTGCACTCTTTTCTATAACCTACACACATACTATCTAATGCAAATACAGATGGCAACCAGATGGTAAAGTTTTCCCACAATGAATCAAAGAGCTTCCAGGTAAGACAACACATGCATTTTATCACCTTCTTAGAGGAAACCTGCATATGACACATCTATTTCTCTCTATCTCTGTATCTTACCTTATTCTTAGACAATACCTATGCATGGGATACTGACCAGCAAAGGACCCCTTATTATTTGAAGCCCTTTACCACAACCCTCCAAACTCTCCACCCCCACCTCTGGTAACCTGAACTCAAGAGGACAAGCAACTTATACTGGCATCCTTAGGTTCCAGCATGGGATATGGAGCATCAAAATCCCTGATGGCCAGTAGACCATGATCTTGTTCACTAAGCCTGTGAACCTCCAAAGCTTAGGAGTTAGCACTATTGACATTTTACAGTAAAATGTTGGAGATCAATAACAGTAATGCACTAGGCTTACGCTATTACCAAACAGTCCTCACAAATCAAATCATCTATAATAAGCTATTTAACAGAGCAGGCAGACATTTTGCTTACTTTCACAACACACTCTGGGTTGGGGGGGGTGGTAATCACTTGATGTTCTAACAAATAATGGGATGTAGCAAAGCAGAGGTCTTGCTAAATCAGACTACAATGCGATTGATAACACTGCAGTAACTCAAGTAAAATTGCAGTGTGTCAGTCAAGATTCAGTAACTTGCATTTTATCTGGGTCTATATCAGAAGCTCGAAAGCTTAAAAGAGCGAACGTGCTTTTATCGAGCTGTAAACATTGAAACCACTAAATAGCGAAGACACGGAACTGCCATTTTTTTCCAGGGGAAAAAATCACTGGGCCATTTCTGGGACTTTGACATTTCCTCCACTGTGGTGCAATATAGCAATAACCCACGCCTGGGTGTGGGTAATGCTGGATTTACCCACGGCTGGCGTGGTTTGGTCCCGAGGGCGAAGTGGGGTATTGCTATTATACAATGACATTATTTAAGAAAAAAAATAATTACTTTTCTTAAATAATGGCATTGTATAATGCCTCCTTGCTGCCCTTCCGCAGCTGTCTGGTATTCCACGGAAGTTCTGATGTACTGCGCATGCCTACGCTGTACATCAGAGCTGTGGGCAAAAGCAATGGAGAAAGCAAGATCTCCGTTGCTTTTTACTGTTTCGCTACGTTAAATGGGTTTAACATAGCGAGACAGCTTTAAAAAAAGCAACGGAGAATCTCCGTTGCTTATTTTAAAGCTGTCTCGCTATGTCAAACCCATTTAACATAGTGAGACAGTTTTGAAAAAAGCAACGGAGAAAGCAAGATCTCCGTTGCTTTTTACACACTGTGTCACTATGTTAAAGGAGTTTAACATAGCGAGACAGCTTTAAAAAAAGCAACGGAGATCTCCGTTGCTTTTTTTAAACCTGTGTCGCTATGTTAAACTCCTTTAACATAGCGAGACAGTGTTTTAAAAAAGACTTATACTAATGGAAAAAGTCCGGGCGACAGGACCTTTTTCCATTAGTATAAGTCGATTTACAACGTGCACGCTGACACGTTTTGGAATATTAATGGGGGGGTCATGGTATAATATCGGAGTTGATAAATTTAAGTAGGGAGGTGTGGGGGCATAGTCTCCACATCGGGGGTTGTGGGGGGCGAAGCCCCCCACTTTATTTTGTGTTTGGATTTTTTTTTTTTTTTTTTTTTTGCAGAGCAGCATTTTTTCTCCTGGGGAAAAAAAATCGTTGTTCCAGGTCTTCGCTACTTAGTGGTTTCACTGTTTACAGCTCGATAAAAGAGTTCTTTTAAGCTTTCAAGCTTATAATATAGACCCTTTTATCTTGTCAGCCTTTGGGGTTTTGTGCAGGCCAGCATGACATTCAGGGCATTTTAAATCAACAACAATTCAATCTGTTAAGCAATGACATAAAATTTACAACTAATAACTTTTTTGGTAAGATAGTTCTCTGTGTTAACAAGCACATTAGCAGCAATTTCTTTTCCTATAACCATCTATAAAATAATGGCCAGTTACACGCAAAATAAAATGTCTATCATTAAACAAATTATAAACAGGAAAGAAAATGATTACTTTACTTCATTCAGTAATATCACTGCTGTTGAATATAAGAAGTACACTTGTCCCAGGGATTCTACATGTGTCCCTCATTGACAGGGGAGGCAGGTGCTGACTGAGGTTTCTTTTTGGGGATAAACTCTTGGCTAGGCTTGTAAGGGTCCCAGGGCCATTAGCCTCATAACATCCTAGGATCCTATGACAAACTGCACTTTGAAATGTCACAGTACTTAGAAAGTCAGTTCCACCTACATGACTGAAACCTTCATAACAGACTCCTCCACATTGAGCACAAAGTTCTGGTTGTATGATGCATGTTTGTCACTATCCATAATCACAGACTGGCTTATCTTGAACAAATAAGTAAGACCACGTGATTAGTTAGCAGTTACATAGTGTAGTGTACTTTTTCTATGTTTAGTCTTTGTATACAGGGCATCCAGTTTTAAACTATCATCCTAAAATCCTCTAAATTCTGAGAAGAAAGGAACAAATAATCACATACATGAAGTATGCTGGACACAGAAATGTGTTTTTTTAAAAATATGACTGCCAAGACTTCACTACAAATACTGACTATCTAGAGACCTAAAAAAATGATTGCTGCAAGAGGAAACGGATGTTGTTTACAACAAAAGCAATTGTCTTTGGGGAAAAAATCATCCCTGTCACTTCTGGCCATTTATCATCTGTTATGTTGCAAGTCTCACATAGAAAATAATTGTTTCTCATGATTTGAATTTTCGTTTAATACACATACTTGGAAATATGCAGTTGTCTTCCAAGACTGAAAATTGCAGTTTAGATCCCCATCAGGCAATTCGTCCACTGACTGACTCTTCTCATCAGCCAACTTGCAATGGAATTGAAGCACATACTATTTTATGAAGCTGACTGCCTTCAAAATGAACACAAAGGATGTGTAATCTCACTGCCTAAATCTGTCCCTAGCCCTAGATTCTATATGTAGGAAATGGACCAGCAAGACTCTGCAAAGCATGTCTAGTCTTTGGGAAAATAGAGCAATCTGTCTGGTCTCCTTGGGACAAGCACCACAATGCCAGGATTTTCTCAAGTTGCCTGGATGACAAGATGTACCATATTAACAACTGTGTGGAGCACCCAGGGAAAAGGCTGGGGGAGCAGAAAGCCTGTGCAGAAATTATAGGGTTTGTCAGCCTTCCCTCTCTCTTTCTGTCTCATTTTCTAGGACCTTCCCACATTTAGGGTCATATGAGCGGGACAGTGGAGAATTAATACCATTATTCTCATCAGTGCATGTGTCTCCTCTTAACTCCAACTTTTCTCTCTTGCACTTGTAACTCCTTGTTGGACCTCAGAGGAGATGGATCCAAGGACGCTGAGGAGGCATAGTCCGCCTGCCTTTCAGATGAGGAGGGTGAGGCCTAAGTACATTTGGAGACATGCAAAAAGATGCAATTTCTATGGTGGAGAGCCACTGTTCATGCTTTGGAGGGGGGGTGGCAGGACTGTTTTGGAAGTAATACCCCCTTGCAGAAGTGAGGGTTCTTTCTCAGCTGTTAGCCCACTGCATGTCCCCTCATCAATGTCTTGCAAAATGTGTGATGTTAGGGCCTGGAAGAAAATGAAAAAATGCAAACTACCCCTGATGGCTGTCTAAATGACAACCCTCTCAGTCAACTCTCGCCCCAGTGATGGGAATGAATGGGTTGACTGGTCAGGAAGGAGCAGATAATCTCAACAGACAAGCAGTGGTAAAAAGCCAAAAAAAGTACTGGGATACCATGCAGAGAAACCTGGTAATGAGGAGATGCCTCTGTCTGACATGGGAGCAGCAGTGCTGGTTTCAGAGTATGCTAAGACAAGAGACATCTTCTGCTAGACTTTGATGGAAGCCTTCATCATCTTCTCACAGTCTAACTCTATGGACAAGGAGAAATAGCTTTGGAAGAACTTATGCAATGGATAACCTTCATAGCAAATGAATGCCTTGAAGGGGCAAATGTTTTTTTAACTTCAGCATCAGTATCAAAAAAAAAACAAAAAAAAACTGCTGTCTACTCTCACCACTTTAGCCACAAAACATTCAGCTATATTGTTTCCGGTATTTTGGAGACCCAGAAAGGGAATGATCTTTTTAGAATCTAGAGAATAATCTTTAACTCTAGCATCCATCCGTCCATAACCCCTTTTTCTCATTTTTGCACATGGTGTCAGGGTGTCACTTCAACAGTAACAACCATCTGAAGCCAAGGTTTGCACTGCTGGGTGGCTAGCCCTGCAACAGTAGTTCAGTCACACTACAAACTTGCATGCACACTCACACCTATGGCCAGTTTACAGTGTCCAATCTACCTCCTGCATGTCTTTGAAATGTGGGAGAAAAATGGCTCACCCAGAGGAAACCCACACAAACAAAGGGAGGACGTGCAGACTTCATAAAGAAGGCATCCCACCAAGAATCTAACCAGGGAACCTCATGCTGTGAGGAGACAATGCTGTCTACTAACACTTTTGTCTTTCTGCCACTTTCTATTTATCTCTCTCTCTCTCTCTCTCTCTCTCTCTCTGTCTTCATCTTTATATTTTTTTATCCTTAGAATTTTCAAACTCAGTCTTGGTCCTTAAGGCAGATGGGTTTAACCTCGAGGCAGATCTCAAGGTCAAACCCCAAGCTGTCATTAAACATTGCATTAACTTGATTTTCCTCTCCCTAACACTACTAGCATAAAGGATTCACAAATTTCAGTTTTCATTAAACTGTGCTTATGTGTTGGGATCTTGTGCCCAACATTTATATTTTTCATTATTCTGTTGTCCATCTTGTTAACTACAGAAATGCAAACAAATACTAAAAACGGAAAGAAATTAAAGTTGGGAAATCTCCATCTTTTGACAACATTTCTGAGAAATTTCAAAACATTAATCATCACCAGCAATCAACAATAAAATGACAGTGACCAGAGAAAACAGAGATGGCAAAAACAAAGTCAAGACTGTCAAACCATAAAAGCATTTCATTTTATTATTTTTTTCTTAAGTCAAGCTATACAACATCAAACTATTAAAGGCAGAGTAATGAGCAAATTATTGGATGCCACGAGACATCTTCTAAAAGTAGCCAATGTGTAGTGGGACTAATGTGATAAATAATAAATACATACATTTATTTAACATTTATTTACCAGGAAAGCCAACTGGGACAAAGCCCATTTTCAGCGGCGGCCCGGGGAGAAACACTCCAGATGCATATCTTTGGAATGTGGGAGAAAAGTGGGGCACCTGGAGAAAACCCACATGAACACAGGGAGGACATGCAGACTCCACACACAAGGCACCCCAGCCAAGAATCAAACCATCGAACCAATGCACCGCCCAATGACAGTATGAATGAATCAGTTCCTACAGTTTTCATGCTTTAGAAAGAAACTTTGATGTAGCCTGAGTAAAGAGTAAGCTGAAGGTTATGCAATGGATAACAACATCACCCTACTAAGTATTCCTACCTACCTACTACATCAGTGATTTAAGGACTATCAGGCCACCAAGGCTTAGACTGTTACCAGTCTGTGCTAGTACAGCTTCCAGCATGCATTCTATGGATTTCTGGAATGGCTCCTTCTGGACAAAAGGAATACTGCAATTGTACAGAACAGATGCATGGCCATTAACATTGCTTTTCAATACACATTTATAGTTAACTAGTTTACTAAGTTAAGGTCTACCTGGCACAAGTGCCCTTTCTCAAAGGTGACTTGAGAGCATTGGTGTAACTAAGTAACTTTATTCAAAGTTGTACATTATTCATTGTCTAGGAGAATCAAACCCAAGACTACAGGATTAACCTCATTAATAGTGACTAATCTAACTCCTCTGTGCTACTCTATCACATTGAAAGCTCACCAGGACACACAACATAAACTAAATTACAAAAATGAGGGGTACGCCCTTTCTATTTTTTTTTTTTTTTTTTTTTTTTTACTTTTTCTTTCCACATAGCTCAAGCAATCTCACACATTGCTAGAGACAAGGTACAAGAAATGCAAGCAAAATGTGGGCACTGTGGAGTATGTTACCTACTTGTACCACTGCCCAAATTTTCACTTCCAGAGATGCATAAAAGTCCTTTTTCATTTAGGCAATAGTGCATCAGGGCCAGTTGTGGTGGCTGGGGGAAGTAAACAAGCTCTTTCTTGATCCTAGGGTCCATAATAACATTAACCCATCTTTGTTGCAATGTACACCATCCACCACTTCAATATAGCTACTAGTCCACAGCACCCTCAGTAATCCAACTTTGACCTTTCTAACACAGAATCCCAATTTATTAACTTGTGCTTGTAAATTAAACCCACTGCAAAATGATCAACTCTACTCTGTCCAAAGGATGATGTTTGCCTCCTTCCTCTAGCTCTTCCTAACCCTCCCCCACTTCCTGTAATAACTTCAAGTTGTACTTTCAGTTGTTTACAGAAGGAATGTCATTCATATCCAAACAAGCGAAATGTAAATGCTTTCTTAACAAGGCAACCACATAAATCCACCTAAAATATCCCTTCTCAGCATGAGGTATTTACGTCTTACATTCTGACAATATTACAGTCAAGTGTGTGTGATTGTAATTGTTTAAAAATATATACTCTGACAACTGTATCATTACACTGTGACTACTGTCTTAGTTTTGAACAGACTGGTAATTTCACATATTCCTAGGATGAACCAGAACAATCCCCAACTCCCTGTTCCACTGTTACTTTTTTACAGTTGCATTGTTTTCACTTGTAGAACATAACCTTCTATTAATAATCTGAAAATATGTCTTTGATCCATTTAATAAACATCAGGAAGTTGTCTGTACTTTACTTCGTAGATACTTTACTTGATCAAAGTCTGCTTTTATATTAGCTGTGCACATATTTTATTTATTGCATCTTTTTTAAAAATCATTACTACTGCTAGGACTCACCTCCACACATGCTCTTAGCAGCGTGTGCCCGCCATTCCTTAAACAAGTTTTTTCAAACCCAGCCAACCAAGAATTGCAGTAGTCTAGCCCTGCATTGCCTGCTCTACAACCTGGGAAGATAGCAACTTTTCTGCAGTGTATGTAACCTCATTGTTTTAGGAGTACAGTCAGCTCTTGATAATCCGTTTTTCTCTCGAACTACATTGGCGGCACCCAGCTAAAGGCATCCCAACTAGACTTAAGGTCCCAGTAGCTCCCCTGCAAGTTCTTTCTCTTTTGGCTTCCTATAACCACTACCTTTCCCTTTGGAGCTCAGGTTTCCAATATAATTACCCCCAAGGTATCACCTCACTCCCGTACTCAAGGCAGTGAGACAGCAAATGCCCTTCTCTACACAGCTGTAGGCTGTAGTGTAGAAACCAGCTGATAAATGAGTACAGAGCTAAACAGATTTAGCCTTTTGTGCAAACTGAAAAGAACTATAGTCCACAGTAAGGGTTTTGTGTAAAACTGACCTTGCTAATAGTGTTCTCTGACCCAACAGATTGTTTTTGGTAGTGATATCTTCCGCCTCGTGGATCCGAACATACAGTTACTGCCACATTGTCTGCCAGACGCCCTCCATGTTAGTTAACTATCCTATGTGACTGATACACCAAGCAACAAGGATCATCCAACATTTCCCCCCCCTTTTTTCCAGTTCCTATTTACTTTTTTTCTCCACACTACACAGTGTGACAAAGCCTTAGAGGCTTGCTAGAACTGTGTCATTGGCTGCTGTAAGGCCCCTCCCCTCCAGGTAAGCAAACCGAGGGGTTATACAATGCAGAACACGCCAACCGCCATTTTTAAAAATCATTACTACTGCTAGGACTCACCTCCACACATGCCCTTAGCAACGTCTGCCTGCCAGTAAGTAGAAAAAAGAAGTTATGTACTTACCATAACGTTCCATGCGAGTTGTTCTTCTCGCCTTCATTCTTACTGATGGGTTCAGTGCCGATCCTCGGCTCCGAGTCGGCCTATTTGCAAAGCTCGAGGTTTCTAACAGCTCGAGGCCGAAACCCTATCCCATAATGCACCTCCACCTTACCCAGATCTTGTTTGCTGCCAACTAGTGCTAATATCTATATCAGATATCAAAAGGAAATCACATACACAATTTGTGAGAGGAAACTCCTCAGAAGAACCAAAACCAAACACAGAGCCCCTCTCGAACTTCTAGACATTGGACGGGGGTAGGTGGGGGGTTGTAAGAATGAAGGTGAGAAGAACAACTCACATGGAACATTATGGTAAGTACATAACTTCTTTATATGAAGTTGTTCAAGCTCACCTTCATTCTTACTGATGGGTAGCATCCCCAGCACCACAATCTTGGGCGGCTCACGGGGGTACCTGTCTAAGGACAGCAAAACCAAATGAAGCCCTGTCCCTAGAGGCCTTGTCTACTTTGTAGTGAGTTATGAAGGTATGTGGCCTAGACCATGTGGCAGCTGCACAAATAGAATCAATGGGTAGTCTGGCCAAAAAGGCTATAAAAGTAGAAACAGCTCTGGTTGAATGAGCCTTGACTTTATTCTCTACAGAAATGTCTGCAGTGTGGTATATGAAGGACATGCAATCAGACATCCATTTAGATAAGGTAGATTTAGATACTGCTACACCTTTCTTGGAATCTGAGAAGGAGACAAACAATTGATCAGATCTCCTATGGTCTTTTGTCCTGTCCAAATAGAAACAAAGCTGTCTATGGACATCAAGCTTGTGAAGCATATATTCCAAATGATTAGTGTGATTGGGAAAGAAAACAGGTAATTTAATCGCTTGAGTAAGGGTGTATTCTGAATAAACTTTGGGTAAGAAAGAAGGGTTCGTTCTGAGGGAAACCCTATCCTTGTGGAATATCAAATATGGATGCTTAATTGAAAGGGTTTGCAACTCTGAAACTGTGCATGCAGATGTAATGGCCACCAAGAAAATGGTCTTCTATGAAAGGAACTTCAGCTCACAGGAAGAAGCAGGTTCAAAGGGTGGAAGAATAATCTTGGATAGGACTAAATTCAGATTCCATGGAGCGGTAGGTGATCTAATTGGTGGTCTTAGATACATCGTACCCTTCAGAAAGGCCTTTGCCAACGTGTGAGACATAATACCATTTCCTGATTCACCTATATGGCAATTCGATATAGCAGTCAGTTGCACACGAATGGTTGCTGCTGCAGCTCCTTCATTGAACAGTTTGGTCAGAAACGCCAAGATATTCGATATAGAGGCCAGAAAGGGATCAATGTTATTCTGCTGGGCCCAGATTGAAAACCTCTTCCACTTACTGAGGTATAGTTTCCTGGTTGAAAAATTATGTGAGGACAAAAGAATATGTTGAGCTTCCACTGATAAATTTTGTAACCTGGCTATTCTGGGAACTGGAGCAGCCAAGCTGTCAGTTTGATGGACTGAAGTGAAGGGTGAAGAGCTCCTGACGAATTGGGTCAGAAGATCCAGCACTGGGTCCAGGATCCAAGGTTCTTATACTAGATGAGGCTTCAGAAAGGGGAACCAGATTTGACGAGGCCAATATGGGGCTATTAAGATAAGTGTCCTGCCCAGAAAACTGGCTTTCTGCAAAACTTTGGGAATCAAGGGAAAGGGAGGGAAGGCGTAAAGCAGTCCAGGGGACAATCGTGTATGAGCACGTCCCTCAGGGACTGTCCCTGTTGAGGGATTAGGGCAAAGTAGTTGCTGCATTTGGTGTTTGTGGGGGTAGCAAAGAGGTCACAGCAAGGCTGGCCCCATCTGCGGAAAATCATTTCCATGACTTCATTTTTGAGGGTCCACTAGTGAGGCAACAGAATTGCCCTGCTGAGCTTGTCCGCTATCACGTTGGACTTTCCCGGGATGTGCATTGCTATCAGAAAGCGCTGGGTGGACTCTGCACATTGCCATATCCTTACAGCCTCTCGACATAGGGGGTAAGATCTGGTTCCACCCTGTTTATGTACCAGGCTACGGACATGTTGTCTGACTGGATTGCAATTGTACCCAGAGGAGGAGGAGAGTCTTGAAAGATCTGCAACGCTAAGAGAACCACTCTCATCTCTAGGATGTTTATATGCAACTGAGCCTCATGTGCATGCTATGTACCTTGGGTTGTCCATCCCTGAAAATGCCACCCCCCCACTTGATTAGGGAGGCATCTGTGGTCACCGTTGCAACTGGAACCGGAAGGACAAAGGGACGTCCCATGGTCACAGATTCAAACATCAGCCACCACCAAAGATCCTTCTTGCAAGAGTTGGTTAACAGAACTGGGTGATTCATTGGTAAATCCTGAAAAGTCCATTGAATGAATAGCAGCCACTGAAGAATGTACATGTGTGATCTCGCCAGGGGTATTGCAATGACAGCTGCTGCCATGGTGCCCAGCAGTCTGAGAATCTGTGATGCTGGTGCTTTGTGTTTTGAAAGAAGATCTAAAATTTGATGTCGTAGAGTAAGCACTCTTTCTGGAGGAAGGTTTAAGGACATATTGACTGTGTCTAAGTCTGCTCCTATAAATACTGCATGCTGCGATAGCAATAAAACAGACTTTTCTGAGTTTATTGTGATGAACAGTTGAAAGCAGAGGTCTAAGCTAATGTACCTTGCCTGAATAAGCTGATGCCTGGTGGGTGCGGTGAGGAGCCAGTCATCCAAATATGGAAACACCCGGATTCCTTGATATCTCAAGTGAGCCATGACCACTGCCATACATTTGATGAACACTCTGGGAGTTGTAGTGAGACCGAAGGGCAGGGCACGAAACTGGTAATGACTGGCTCCCAGCCTGAAAGGCAGGTGATCTCTGAATGGCCTGGCCATTTTGATATGGTAGTACGCATCCTGAAGATCTACTGAGCTCATCCAATAGTCATTCCCTAGGAATGGGAGTATTGACTGAAGCGTGACCATCCAGAACTTTGTCTTTTCTACATATCTGTTGAGTCTGCTGAGGTCCAAAATTGGTCTCCAGTCCCCTGTTTTCTTTGGCACTAAAAAGAATCTTGAGTACGTTCCGGATCCTTGTTGGTCTGCTGGGACTGGTTGGATGACAGTTTTTGAACCTCTACTGTTGCTGCATCCCAAAGACTGGGTGGAACGTCCGGGATTCCTTTTGTTGGTTTGGGGTGGGTATGAAAGTGGATGAAATAGCCTCTGGATATGACATTTTGTACCCATATGTCATTTGTAACTATGAGCCAGGTGCCTAGGTACAAAGATAAACGTCCCCCAACTGCCTACAAAGCAGGACAGTCGGGCCTCCTTTTAGGAGCACTGGTAAGGCTTCCCAAGGAACTGATCCCTGTCGCCCTGGTTCTGCGGACCCCCCTCTGCTGCGTGGGTGTTGTCGTCCATCACTGCCCCCTACTCTGCCCCTGGAGGAGGCTTCACCTCATAGGTTCATAGGTTTATACTAGGCTATCTGCCCCAAGGCATTTATAAGCCTAGCCCAAATTTTTGTGGCTTACGCCACCCCTTATATGAAAAAATACTGTGCCCATTAGTTTGTTGTGCCTCTGTCCAGCAGTGACACAGAGATGATTCCCGGGGTAAACCTACGATCTCCCATCCACAGGTCAAGATTTCTCTTGAACAGAGCCAGCGAGGTGCTCTGCCTCACATGGACCGGGACTCTATTCCACAGCATAGGGAGTCTCTGAGTGATAAATCTATCCCTCCAGCACGTCCTATTTATATCCGTGCTAAGGTTTAAGTCGCTTGCTCTAGTGGTTTTGGTGGATTTGGATTTTTTGAGGTGGAGCATGTCCATTAATTCCGGGTTGGACATGGCCTTGTATATCAGGCACATGTCACCTCTGAGCAGACGGTATGCGACTGAATAGAGCTGGAGTTTCTTTAATCTGGCAGCATATGACAGATTTTGGAGTCCCTTTATCCTTTTGGTGAGGAACTTTTGGGGTCTCTCCAATTGCTGCAGATGTCGGGCGAGATACATCCCGAATGGGGCATTGTACTCGATCATTGGTCTGATAAGTGAAGAGTACAGGGGAACAATGACCTCACTAGATCTGGATGTGAATCCCTTCATGATCAGGTGGGCAATGTAGAAGGTCTTTCCAACCACTTTAGCAACGCGAGTGTCAAAAAAAAAAAAAGCCACTGTCAACCTGGGTCCCCAGGTCCCTGATAACCTCTTCTGTGCTTAGTGGATTGCCACCTATATGGTAGCTTGGGGTTACCTTGTTTTTCCCGAAGGGTATGACTATACATTTTTTGGCGTTTAACTTCAGGCCATGGCTCTGGCACCAGCTATCTGTTTCCGTGAGTCCCTTCTGAAGGATATCCGTGTCCGATGCACTTTCCACTATGGCGCCCAGTTTGCAGTCGTCTGCAAACTTTGTCAGCCAAAGTCCTCCCATGTTGGCCTGTACTTCTGAGAAGTAGATGCCGAACAATAGGGGGCCAAGGACCGAGCCCTGTGGGACACCACTTGTGACCGGCTTGGAGTCTGACATAGCGCCAGCAACTCTAACCCTGTGGGTTCTGTCCTTAAGCCAGTTTGCAACCCATCTTGTGACATATGGGTTTACATTTAAGCTGGTAAGTTTTTCTACAATACCCGAGTGGGGTATTGTGTCGAAAGCCTTTGCAAGGTCAAGGTAGGCTGTGTGGACTGCCTTTCCTCATCAATGGCCTTGGTGACTGTTTCAAAGAAGTCGACCAAGTTCAAAAGGCATGATCTTCCCTTGACAAAGCCAAACTGGGTCGGGTCCAATGTCTGCAAGTCCCCTATATCTTTGTTTATGAGCTCCATTATGATCCTCTCCATAGCTTTGCAGACTAGACTTGTTAAGCTTATGGGGCGGTAATTACCAGGGTCCGTGAGGCACCGCCTTTGTGGAGTGGGACCACAGTTGCCGTCGCCACTCCTTGGGCACGTATCCTGTGGTAAGGCTGAGATTAAACAGCTGCCTTATGTGCGGGTTTAATTCCTCATTTAGCTCGTGTAGCACACAGCCGGGGACACCATCCGGTCCCATTGATGCTGTGTTTTTAGCTTTAGAGAGCAGCTTTCACCTGCGCATTTGAGATGTCTGGGAGGCTACACTCCGCTGGGATAGTTATCTCTCCTTTAGGGGGAGAGAGGGGGGTGAAGTTTGCACTGAACCTGTCTGCCAGTATGTTGGCAATGTCTGTGGGTTCAGTGATTTTGTATCATTTTGGACTAATTCTGAGCATATCTGGGAGTTTCCACCCAGGTTCCTAACATAGCTGAAAAAGGCCTTATGATTGTCCTTTGAATCCATGGCAATTCTCTCTCAAAATTGGCCTTAGTTGATTTTATGAGTGCTCGTATTTTTTACTAATAATGATCAGGGTGACTTCCTTTTATGGATTTTGTTCTATCATGTAATAGCTTTCTCCTCTTATTGTAAAGTTTGTTAATGGCTGGGGTCCACCAGACTGGACGTTTGCCCTTTGTGGAAAGAGTCTTGGTTTTATTTGGGATTGCCTGATCCATGCAGTCCTGGAGGTGTTCATAGAAGGCATTTGTAAGGGCTTCCGCAGCTTGGGTTGTGGTTTCCACTGGCTCAGGGGCCTTGAAGGATACCACACCAGTCTTGAGTAGTGTGAAGTTTGCTTTAGAGAAGTTCTTCACTGTGGTCTTCCAGTGAGATTAGTTTATGATCAGATCTCACCAATGAGGGATATACTTCCGGTGTGGAGCATTTTGTCCCCATGTTTGTGATAATGAGATCTAGTATATTTTCTCCTCTCGTGGGAACAGTGACTAGCTGTTCCATGGCATTTGAATTTATGAACTCCAGGAACCGTTGGGCTAGAAAGTTAGGGCTTGAGTAATGTTCCCAGTCTATATTCGGGTAGTTGAAGTCACCCAATATGATGGTGTTTGGAGATAAATTTATACCCTCCAGTGTCTTCAGGAAGGCTGTGTGGGGTTCCTGAGTTTGAGAGGGTGGCCTGTAGCATGCTACAATTTGTAGAGCAGTTTTGCCTATCATGAATCCGAAAAGGCTCCTTGGGCTTTGCAGAACCACATTTTCCCTCCCCGTTGACCTTTAGGATACGGTCTAGTAGGGGTGGAAAAACAGACTCCTACGGCAGGCCAATAACTTTCCCTTTGGAGCTCAGGTTTCCAGTATTATTACCCCCAAGTTATCACCTCACTCCCATACTCAAGGCAGTGAGACAGCAAATGCCCTTCTCTACACAGCTGTAGGCTGTAGTGTAGAAACCAACTGATAAAAGAGTACAGAGCTAAACAGATTTAGCATTTTGTGCAAACTGAAAAGAATTGTAGTTCACAGTAAGGGCTGTGTGTAAAACTGACCTTGCTAATAGCATTCTCTGACCCACTAGATTGTTTTTGGTAGTGATATCTTCTGCCTCGTGGGTCTGTGCAACCAAAATATTATTTTCTCTATTTACTTCAAAATTGCTATGTTCTATACTTTGTCTCTGTATGTGCGAAATGATGCTGTATGTGTTTATTTGTCTTTGTATATTTACAAACTCTGGAGATTTTCTCCTCGGGCTTCCGCTGAAAATGAACATTTATCCAGTCGGATTCTCCCAGTCAACAAATGTAAAATAAATAAAAAAATTTTTTTTAAATTGTTGACGTGGTTAGTTCCAACAGGCATGTGTCTTACTTTCAGGGGAGACTACTGGTGATATTCATATTGCGTGACATTTGGCCAGGACATTCAAGAAATTCAAAAGTGGAAAAGATGTGATGTATTGACATTTTATTTTTCTGCTAACTACAGAAATGAATAATGAAGTATAAATAATATATAAATAAAGCTCCCCTGCTCTTTTTTTCAATAAATGCCAAGGAGACATTTATATCCATATGAGCTACCACCAACTTAGACATATGGAACCTCAGTTTAGGGCCACATCTGAAAGATGGCATACTCAGGACTGCAGCATGTTCCCTACATTGCAGCCAAGGGCGCCCGCAGGCAGGTGCAAGGGGGTGCACTTGCACCCCCCTGGAATCGGCTAGATTAGATAATTACAAAAAATAGTTTTTTTTTTTTTACGTACGTTCTCCTTTAAGAAGAAAGAAGTCCGAATAGTCCAGTCGCAGGCGTGCTGACATCATCGCTGTCAGTTAGAGGTTTGTGAGCGGGAACTCACACAGGCGGGATGTGAAACAAACGGAAGATGGCCTGGGACACTTAGCGAGCGGGAGTGGGACCTGAAACGATGGGACACTTAGCAAGCGGCAGCGGGACCTGAAACGAACAGAAGGAAGCTGGGACATTTTCAGGTAGAGAGGTGTGTGTGTGTGTGTGTGTGTGTGTGTGTGTGTGTGTGTGTAAAATGCCCCAGGTGTACATGGTGGTGGTTAGAAAATAAGGCTTGAACCCTGTACCTTGGGCCCAGGTGGCAAGAGCCTGAATTCCCTACCCACCACCATTTGTAAAAATGTTGCAGGATTTTCCCTCATACTTTTGCTGTTCCTCATAAAATATGTGGTTTCTGCATTTGTGTCCTTGTTGCTTGACAGCTACATGTTCTCTGGTTTTATTCTTGGCTGTCTGGAGTGTTTCTCCCTGGGCCTCTGCTAAAAATTAGCTTTTTTTTTTTTTCAAAGTCAGACTTTCCTGGTTAACAGAAGTTAAAAAAAATGGACACACTTGTCAGACTTCATATTCTTCAGAAAGTGCATGGTAACAAAAGCTTTTATTCTAGCAATTTTCTAAGTGTACAAGATGGATATTTGAAATGTATCCCTGTGTTTGGGACTGTATCCCCCCCCCCCCCATTATTGGCTTCGTCCAGGTTTTGTGCTAGGGTTGAGAGTTATGGTAAGAACTGAATTCACTGAATATGTTTGGTGGCTGTATTCACCCAGTATTGGCTTTGTGTAGGTAGTGTTTGGGACTGTAATCCCCCCATTATTGGCTTCAACCAGGTTTTGTGCTAGGGTTGAGAGTTATGGTAAGAACTGAATTCACTGAATATGTTTGAGGGCTGTATTCACCCAGTATTGGCTTTGTTCAGGTATTTATTGGCTTCATCCAGGTTTTTTGCTAATGTTGAGAGCTATGGTAAGAACGGATTTCACTGAATATGTTTGGGGGCTATATTCTCCCATTACTGGCTTTGTCCGGGTGTTATTTGCTAAGAGGTTGAGAGCTATGGTGAGAACTGAATTCACTGGTTGTAGTCACCCATTATTGGCTTTGTTCAGGTCTTTTGTGCTAAGAGGTTGACAGCTGTGCTATGGTGAGAACTGAATTCACTAAATAGTAGCTATTTAAGTTTCAGTCTTCCTCTTTCACAAAACAGTTGATTTGGCGTAGTGGTATGTTGCTCTGACTGTTTTGCACGGGGTCCCCTGGGTTCAAGACGTGGCAGTAAAATGTATGGTGGTAACGCAGCATTTTATTCTAGCAACTTTCAAACATTATACAAGCAATGTTTAAAATGTGTCCCTGGTTTTTGGCCTTTTGTCCTCCCCCCCAATAAAGTTTGGCTTTTT
This sequence comes from Protopterus annectens, assembly GCF_019279795.1. NCBI lineage: Eukaryota > Metazoa > Chordata > Ceratodontiformes > Protopteridae > Protopterus > Protopterus annectens. The sequence continues at coordinate 1,399,420,487 of NC_056726.1, forward strand.
CCAGATTTCTTGTGCTGAAAAGTTCAGAGATACAGCTGAGTGTCGAGTAGATTTTACAAAGAGTTGAGAGCTGCAGGGGAGCAAAAGTTTAGTGCTGCTTGTGTTTAGTCTGCTTGCATTGTTAATAGCACAACAGATAGTGTACTTGCTTTAGATGCTGAAGGCAGTGGGTTCTACTCCCACAGTAGGTAAATGCATTGTTGATGCTGTATTGTGTTGTAAAGGGGGTGGATGCTGCAGTCTTTTTGGCAAAGATACCTAGTAACTATGAACCTGTTAACAGTTTGCTATCCATTCCCTATTGCGGTATTACTAGCTTTTCATTGTTTTATTGCATGCAACAAAAGCAATTTATTCTTCAAGGGTAACAGGCACTTTATTTGTAGACTAAACAATGACATATAAAGTGTTTGCTAGCAGCAACCTCTTTATTAGTTACACATTTTTTCAATGTGGAGTTTACTACTTCAGAGATTGTGTATATTTTTTATTGATACTGGTGGACTTGAGTAGACTTTTATGATGGAAATGTTCTGAATTGGGCAGTTTTGTCATTGGTGGATGCTTGTTGTTTCATTGTTTACTGGAAAAATGTTCAAAACAATAAATTTAAAATGCCCTCTAACAACTGTACTGTATTATACAAGGAATATAATGTAATACAGTCAGGAAGGTGTATCAAAGAGCACGTGTATGTTATGTTCGAGGGGCCTATGATTTTGTAGACAGCCCAGAGTTAATATTTGCCATTGGCAAAATGTATTTTCTCTGAAAGTGGGTTTCAGTGCTGTTTCAATGCATGCGAGTTTCAAGAGCAGAGAAGTTTTAATGTTAGTCTATTTTCATTGTGAGACTGCATTGCTTTAACAGATATGTATTAGGGTTTGTGCTGTAAAATGCAAAATAAAACTTTCAAATGAAATCCTAAATCATCGCAGAAGTAAAGCAGAATGCACATTAGTGTTTATGATAAATGGGGCAAAATAACCAAGGAATGGGACATTGGAATGGCTGCAGGGGGGAGGCTCCATTTGACCATGATTTTGTGAGGGGGGGGTAGCAAGCTCAAACAGCCCCGGTTGAACAATACCTCTCAGTTGTCCATATCTTTGCAGAATGAATAGATATTTGCTGCTTATTTTTGGTTTGTTCCTCAAATTTGTGATTTTCTAGCAAATCATTTAGGAATGAAGCCATTAAATGACAGACATTGAGTTTCAGATGTCATAACCTTCAGAAAAATGCATGCTAATGCAAGACTGTCTTTACGTTTATACAAGAGCAATTTTTAGTAGTGTTTGTATGTTCCCCAATATATTTGGCCTTGTTCAGATTTCCTGCATTAAGAGGTTGAGAGGTACGTGCAAATCACTTTGTAGATTAGGAATATCCAAACATCTCAATTGTCCCCAATTCTGGCTCAAAATGTTGCTCTCCCTAATAATCCCTCCTCCAAAATGGCAATTTTGGAAGAAAATGTGGAGGGTTTACAATTATATATAACTGTAATGATCACTTATAGATTACCTTTATTTCAGAAATGCATGTGGATGCTCTTATTTTGTTAGCTGCTTCAAGTTAACTGTTAATATTAAAAAGGTGTCCCTTTTTTGACAGGTATTTTTGCATCACATTTTGGTCCATTCTTCATAAAATTGTGGTTTTCTGGCAAATTAGTGGCAAGTCATTAAAGATTGAAGTTAGAAAATAATGGCAGACATTTGTGATTCAGATTTCATACCCTTCAGAAAATTTGTACTAATGCAAGATCTACCTGTTCTATTTAAGTTATAAGAGCAATATTTAAAAATTGGCCTTATTTTTGGGCTTGTGTCACACTTCTAGTTCTATGTATGGCTTTGTCCAGATTTCTTGCTCTGAAGTTGAGAGGTATGAGTGTCAGATCCATCACTGTCAGCCAGAGACATTTCAAATTGTGACATACTTATTGCACCCCACTCCCCATTGTAGTGGCTCTGGATGTGTCCATGGAAGGCAAGGAGCAGTTATGCAGTGTAAGTGTGCAGAGTATTCCCCCATCCAAAGTAGATCACAGATACAACCGTGACTTTTCATCTGTCCTTGATTTTGCAAAATGTTCTGGTTTTCTATCAGATTTTTGTACTGCCGATTTATGCTTCTTATTCTGGAACTGTATGCTGTCACAGTGCCCTGTTGCTCTGTTTAAGTAGCCATGGTTTAATGAACATCAGGTAAGCTTGTCGGAGATTGTAAGATGCAAGTAAGCTTTAGTAAGCTTGTCGGATATTGTAAGATGCAAGTAAGCTTTAGTAAGTATATTGTTAAAGAATTACCAGCATTGAAAGCCTTTTCGTTGTTGCCATGCAGAGAATATTTACATGACTAGATAATGTATAAGCCTTGGGTATTGAAATGCATATGACAGTATTTTATTTATTTTATTTGCAGTTGGTTTGCCAGGATAGTCCATTGGGCCAAATGAACCCGTTTTCAATGGAGTCCTGGGGAGAAAAGGTCCAAAACTAAGTAGGTTATTAATAGATATACAAATTATACAATTACACAGAAGTTAATCATACAAGAAATAACCATTTGCAAATAATACAACAAAAACTAGAGCGAGTACGATCTAGTGATGAAATTAATAGGTAATACAGACTAAAGGGAAATTTAGCACAAAAGCACTGAGAAATAACAACATATTTGGAAGCATTTCATGACAATATTGAGGAATAATAACATATTAGGAAGCAATGCACAAAAGTACTGAGAAGCAATAACATATTAGGGAAGCAATACTTGGGAAGTGTGGCCTAGTATATTCTTTCTGATTATTGTAGGAATAATAATATGTATGAGTTAGGGTGGGTAATTAGGAAAGTTGCAGGAGGAAACAGAGGAAGAAAGAAGATGGAGTTTGCAAGTGTTAGTTATGTGGGGTGGGAGCAAGAGCATTCCCACTGGGATACTAGATGTGAGTGAAGAGATCTTTTAAATATAAAATGGTTGGGGTGGTGCGAATGGAAGGTGGTAGGGAGTTCCAAAGGCATGCAAGGCCATAAGACAGAAGATTTTTGCCTGGGGGACGAGTTGGTTTATAGACTTCCAATAGATTTTGATTATTGGACCTTAATACTCTAGCAGGAAGGTGCATTTTAAAGGCTGATGAAAGGGAGGGACAAAGGGAGGGGTTGAAAATGAGCTTATGTGCAAGATTTAGTTGAGTATATGTGAGATAACTGGGTAGCTCTAGCCATTTTTAGTTTTTGGAGAGAGGAACAGTGGTGGGTGGAGGACTTGTGGTTGGTAGCGAACTTGGCAATTTTGTTGTAGCAAGAGGAAAGTTGTGTTTTTAGAGAGGTCTGTTGATTAGTTAGGAGTGGAGCTCCATAGAGAAGGGAGGGGATAAGAAATGAGTTAGAGGGTGATTTTGGTAGCAGGTATAAGGTAATGATTTTGTCGGTAAAGCATACCTAGTTTTTAATGGGTTTTCTTGATATTTAACTGTAGGTGGGAGTTGAATTTGAGCTGGTTATCAATTTGGACCCCAAGTAACTTGGTCTCGGACACCAGTTCCAGGGGTAGATTATTTTGTCTAGAGATGTGGAATGTGTTTATATTGAAAGAAGTTGCCTTAGAGGGGGTGAATAACATTAATTTGGTTTTAGAGGCATTGAGTGCTAGGTGATTCCTTTTCATCCATTGCTCAGTTGTTGTAAAAGCATCTTGAGTCAGTTTTAGGAGTGAGGGGATAGAGGTGGCAGCGCAGATAATAGCAGAATCATCGGCATATTGGATGATGTCTGAGAATGGGATAGAGTTGCGGAAATCATTTATAAATATATTGAAGAGAAGGGGACTCAGTATAGAGCCCCGGGGTACCCCAATAGGAGTATTTAGAAATGAGGTGGTCTTTTTCCATTTGACTGCTTGAGATCTGTTAGATAAGTAGCTGAAGAACCAGTTCAAGGAGGAGGGAGATAGGTTAAGTTTAGAAAGTTTAGTTAGTAGCAGGCTGTGAGAGAGTGTCAAAGGCCTTAGAGAGGTCGAGTAGTAGGGTAGAAACAATTTGGCCAGAGTCGCGGGCTTTATTTACAGTTTCAAGGAAGGAGGAGGCGGTCATAGTGCTATGATGTGGTCTGAATCCATGTGTGGGAGTTAGTAGGTGATTATCTAAGAGATGTGGAAGGAGTTGTAGTTGGATACACTTTTCTAGGAGTTTAGAGATGGGGACAGAATAGCGATGGGGCGGAAATTAGTAACATTGTTGTTGTTGCCACCTTTTATGTAGAGGTATGATAAAGGCCCTTTTCCAGACTTGGGGTACTATACATTCTTGGATAGAGCGGTTGATTAAAATGCTAATAGGGTAAGCGATTGCTTCAGCAGCTTTGCTAAAAAAGAAAGAAGGGATGTTATCAGGAGCATTAGTGCATGGCTTCAGTTTCATAAGGAATTTCTTTATAGTAGAAGTGGGTATAGGTTTAAATGAGGAAAAAAGGAGTGTGAAGAGGGCGAATTAGGGGCAGATGAAGCTGATGAAGTAGTAGGAGTAGGAGGAGTGGAGGGATGGGAGTTAGTAGATGGGAATGAGGAAGTAGTAGTGGGGTAGAGAGATGGTTGGGGATGGTAAGGGAGTTTTGGAGAATGTAGTGGTGTTAGAGAAAGATGACGTTAATTTGGAAATGGATTCAATGAAAAGAGTTAAATTGGGTAGCCAAGTCTTGGTCAGGAGCGTTTGGGTCTGGGGTAGGGGTATCTGGTTTGCTGGGGTTAAGTAGAGTAGAGATACCTTTCCAAACTTTCTGAGGGTTTGATTTTATTATTTTGAAGTGTGGAAAAGTAGTTTTGTCGGTCGAAGATTATGAGCTTTTTTACCTTATTTCGAAGTATTTTATATTCATTGTAATAAAAGGACAGGATTACAGTATTTTCAGAAGCTCATTTCATTTTATTGCAGACCAGTGTCTTATAGCTGTGTCTGTGTGTTAGTACACTTGTAGCTGGGTCAGGGTGGCTTTAATGGTATATGGTAAATAAGCATTGCTACCTTACTTAAAAGCCAAGCCCTGCAACAACTAGCTCCACACTGAAGTCAAAACACAATAGCTCTGGTGGGTAAATGTACTCTGTAGTAATCAAAAAAGGCAAATGTTTAAAATAACTACAGCTTATGTGCAAACACAATAGGTAGTGATGAAACAATGCTCTGCTAAAAATGCTTTAATGCTCCACATTGCTGAGCTGCAGATCAGTTATCACTGGCTACCAGGATTTCACCCACTTCAGCTCAAGCACAGTGCCGTTCAGTGCAACCTTCCCAGAACTAATTTGTCTGACCAGAATTATTTGGTGTGTGTATAAGAGGGAGGTAGCATACCCCTCAGGTGTCCAGATATTTGCCCCATATTCCTCCTAAAAAGGATTGAAGTTGCTAAATGAGACATTTCAGTTTTAGATGTCATGTCATTTAGAAAAATGCATACTAACACAAATCCTGTTAATCTTGCAATTTTCTAAGTTTCTGAGAGCCATATTTATAATCTGTCCCTATTTATTTTAGGCTTTGTCCAGATTTCTTGCACTAAGGTTGAGGCCTTGAGGGGTGGGGTATGTTTGTGAGAAAGTGAAATGCCCAAGTTAGAGTTAGCAGGTGGAATTTTCAAGTGCATTTTCAAGGAACTGTAAGTTTTAAGGGAAGCTAAGTTCACTGCTGCTCATGCCAAGTCTATTTACAATGTGCAGCTGTTTTGTTTAGCAAATGGTATTTCTATTGTGGTATAAAGTTTTAAAGCTATGTTAGTAGCACCACAAGTAGAATACTTACATCTTAATGTAAAGGCTTGAGGTTCTATTCCTACAGCATATACATTTGTATGCTGCAGTCCTCAGGATGTCCTCCTTTGGATGAGATGCCTAATAACTATGAACCTGTTTTTCAGCTTGTCATCCATTTTCTATTGCAATATACAAGCTTACCATTTTTTTAATTTAACGTAGGCAATTTATTCTTTGACGGCAACAGGCACTGAATTTGTAGATGAAACACTGAAATATACAGTTGTTTTCTAGCAACAACATCTTCATTAGTTTCAGATATCTTTAATGTGGAATTATTCAGATTACTTTTACTTCAGCAGATTCACTCAAACAAGTGCTGCTGTATAATACAAGGGATATAATTCAATTATATATTATAATTAATACAATCAGGTAAATCAAATAACTTTTGCATGGCCCTAACGGTGTGCAAGGAGCCTATTGCTTGAAAACAGTTCAAAGGTAAATAACCTGCCACTGGCCAGATGCATTTTCTTTGAATGTGGGTTTCAATGCTGTTTCATTGAATGTGAGTTCCAAAAGTAGAGAAGCTTTAATGCCAAGTCTGTTTTCATTGTAAGACCTTTGTTTAGGTTTAGTAAATGTCTCAGTGTTTGGGCTATAATGTTTGAAATAAAAGTTGTAAATGCCTATTGCTTGAAAACAGTTTAAAGGTAAATAACCTGCCACTGGCCAGATGCATTTTCTTTGAATGTGGGTTTCAATGCTGTTTCATTGAATGTGAGTTTCAAAAGTAGAGAAGCTTTAATGCCAAGTCTGTTTTCATTGTAAGACTATTGCTTTGTTTAGGTTTAGTAAATGTCTCAGTGTTTGGGCTATAATGTTTGAAATAAAAGTTGTAAATTAAATCCAACTGCCTGTAATCATTGTAGAACTAAAGCACAAAACAGTATGCACACAGATTTGAACAGTGTCTACAGTAAATGGGAAGAAATAGCCAAGTAATGGGACACTGGAATGGCTGTGTGGGCGGGGCTTGGGGTGGGTGGACTTGGGCGGGGCTGTGTTGGCAGGGGGCGGGGTGAGCTATGTGGGTGGGGCTCTGGGTTTGCACCCCCCTGCAAAAAATCCTGCGGGCTCCCTTGATTGCAGCGACACTACTGGAAAATGAATCAAGTCAGCTGCTGTGGGAATAGAACCAGTTTTTTCAATGCCAAAGGCAATTACACTACACTGCAGAGACAGTGACACTGCATTATCAGGCTTTTTTCATGCACCTTCATTAAACTTGAATGCATTTCTTACTCATTTAGCAAGTACAAAAATTGAAATGCAACATTTTCTGCCAGTTGGCATGTGCCTGAAAACAGTCACAGAAACCGCATGGTCCCTGAGACCTGCAACTGGTAAGCTGCAAATGGCCCGTGATCAAATGGTGAAAATGCTGTGAAAAGACCACAACATCAAGGGGACTTATAAAAGACACAGAAGGATCCAAGGACAGCAGAAGGATCCAAGGACAGCAAGGAGTTCCAGTATAATTCTTTCCTTTAATATAAAACAAGTACATAAGCGCTTTCGTAGCAAAGCTACTTCATCAGATGTATACTAAAGCACACACATAAGCATTTATATAATCAATTCAATGGGTCACATGACTGTATACAATTACTACTAAAAGATATATTACATCTATAAAGAACTTCATCCAGAATAGTAACATTCCATTCAGGCCAAACCCTTAATGAATCCACTACCTATTTGAAATTTTCCTCCATCATTTCGAGTCGGTCAGTTGATTTTTTAGATGCGAGTGTTATAATGGATGCAGAGAATGGTGTAACTACGAAATTATATAGGAAACCATGTTACTGTAATCAATTTTTACATAGAAACAGTATGCATCCAGCTCATGTGTTTAAAAGTGTTGCCAACAGTCAGGTATTCAGGGCATCTAGACTCAGTGTTAAAAATGATGAATTTATTCAGCAAACTCAATATTTAGAGAAAGCTTTCATTGCTAGGGGTTACGCTGAGAATTATGTCAGTGAAAGTGTTAGTACTGTTACAAAACTAAGAGGTTATAGAGCTAAACCTTACTATGGTAAAAATATATTAGAAATACTGAGAAGAATGATGTAGTGAACAGAATGACAAACTAAAAATGTGTCTGCATTATTCCAGTGACGTTAAGTATTACAGAGACATCATAGAGAAAAACTGGAAACTTTTAACTACTGATGAAGTTATGAGGAGTATTATAAATGAGAAACCTAAATTTGTCTATAAAAATATGAAATCTCTGAAACAGCGTCTTTGTGCCCCTAAGGGGAGCAAGAGATTGTTGAATAAACACTGTACTATGCCATGTGGACACTGCAAATGTTGCCAGTATACTGACAGTAGTGGAGAGTATACTCATCCTGGTCAAAATAAAATGTATAAATTTAATGTTTATGCTACTTGTGAAACTGCTCATGTTGTATATTTGGCTTACCGCTCTACCTGTTTCAAATTCTATGTAGAGAAAACGGACAGGACCCTAAAGGAGATAATTAAAGAACATTACTATCATGTGATTCTATGTAGAGAAAACGGACAGGACCCTAAAGGAGATAATTAAAGAACATTACTATCATGTGATAAATGTAGTAATGTTAGTGCCCTGTCCAAGAACATATTAAGTGCAGATAATTCCCATCTTTTTAAGTTTATGGTAGTAGCACGTATTTTTGATAATATCAGAAAAGGAGACATCAATAATTCAACAGAGCAGGTAGAATCCAAATGGATAATCAGGTTAAGAGGAGACTTTGGGCATGGCCTGAATGAGGGGGTACCTATCAAACCAAGGCTTAGAGCTAAAAGTGTGAAGAAATAATACATGTATTCATGATTTTTACAAATGTTTTAATGAAATATTTACTGTTTGGAATGTTCTATTTTATCTGGATGTTTTTATATATAATGAATTTGTCTTTATTGCTTGGTTGTAAATGGAATGTTACTATTCTGGATGAAGTTCTTTAATAGATGTAATAGACCTTTTAGTAGTAATTGTATACAGTCATGTGACCTATTGAACTGATTATATAAGTGTTTGTGTATGTGTTTTAGTATACATCTGATGAAGTAGCTTTGCTACGAAAGCACTTATGTACTTGTCGTTTTATATTAAAGGAAAGAATTATACTGGAACTCCTTGCTGTCCTTGGATCCTTCTGTCTCTTTTATTTGGTTAAAATTTTGATTTTTGTTGGATTCAAGTGCTGGCTGGGATCGGTGGTTTGTGTTTTCACTATCAAGGGGACTTAGATTACCTTTCAAAAAACATTTCCATAAAACACCAATTCACAACCTTTATTTTTTCACTGTACACTGCTTACCATATTGATACTGGAGTTTTCAGCAGCTGTTCTAAAAGACTAATGCCAGGTGATGCAAAAAAAAAAAAAAAAAAACACCTTCAACTGTGACACTAGTGATCTTGGTTTGATTAGAAGCCAAGGAAGATTTGAGCAACTAATGGTCACCTCCACTCTCTGAGGGTGGGAGATGTGAACAGGCTTTTACACTGCAAAGCAACCCCTACAGGAACCTTGCAACAAGAAGCAGTGAATTAAACAGAAGTGTAAAAAGATGCATCTGGTGGTTAAACACACAAGCACTTCACAGATTGAAATAACTGCACATCAGAAACGTGGGGGTGGGAGTTGTGTGTAAGGGATAAACAAAAGGGGGGGGGGTAGCCTGGGGTAGTGAATAACCCCTCAAGGTTTGCAGTCAGCATCTGAAGAATCAAAGACAGAGTAGCTCAGCAAATAGTGCCGCCACCTTGCAGCAAGACGTTCCCTGGTTCAAATCTTGGCTGGGGTGCCCTCTGTCCAGGCCTGCATGTCTTATGCGAGTTTGCTCTGGTTGCCTCTCAAGTTTCAAAGACATTCAGTAGATGGATATGACACTCCAAATTGGCTACAGTTGTGAAAGAACAACAGGGACAGGGCTATCCCCCTGGGAGCATGAACCTTAATTCTAGATGAATGCACTGTTAGTTCTAGATGACTGTCACTATTGGAGTGACACCCTAACCCCCTATGAGAAAAAGGGGTTGTGGACAGATGGCTCTGAAGAATCAAAAATGATTAAGTTAATGTACCGTAAGAAACACAGATGGATGTGATTTTTCTGCTGAATAGTTGCATACTGGAGCTGTTTAGTATACCCTACATCAACTTTATTACAAGCTGAGATAAGCACAAACTTGCAGTGTTAAAAGATAGTACTGAATTTTATTTTTTCTGTTTGTTTCATTGAATATTGTGTTAAAAATAGTACTGGACGTATCTGCCTATTTGTTTACTGCAAATTGGAAGCTGTCTCTCTGTCTCCAGTTTTCTCCACCCACCCTCCCTGTTCTTGTTGTGGTAGTAATCTTGGTGGCTTTGGAATTGACCACCCCACCTGTAAAATTGTGTTTGAACACTCCTATCTCATTTGCTCACTCAACAGAGTACAGTGAGATTATATTTTGATTTCAGACACTCCTACCATTCCCATCTGCTCAGCCCTATCTCAGCTCTATCCTGGTCTAGTCTCATTAGCTTATCCTGCCTAATACAGACAGAACATTTGAGAAGGCATACCCACTTAGGCCCTGAACTTGTCTGATTGAAGACTGCTGGAACAGGGCTCAGTTCTGAGGTTTTTTACAGGTTAATTGGGTAATTTGTTCAAATCAGTTTGCTTGTTTTCTATTGTTATATAAAAATAAAAAAAAATTGCACTTTATCTGCTTTTACTGTATTTGTGTTTTTTTTCCTACTTTATTACCTTATTTTGCTTTTGCCACTTCTTAAAAGTACTCAATTGTGTTTATTCTGCTGTATTTATTACTGCCTGGTAGTAGCCTGATTAAATTGTAACTGTTATTCTAAGTCTTTTGGTTATTGCACTTGGGCTTCAGACCAGTTGTTTTACAATAAGAAGGTTTGTGGTCTGCACTGTTGTGGCAGGACAGGTAGCTTACATCCTTCAAAAGTTGGGAATTGCTGATTGAAGGCTCAGTGTCTGTTATTAAGTGTATTAGTTCTGGTTTATGCACTTGGGCTCCAGGCCAGTTATTTTACATTAAGAAGGTTTGTGGTCTGCACTCATATGGGAGGACAGGCTAGATTCTACCCTTCTGAGCTGGTAATTTCTGGTTAAAGGCTTACTGTGCCTGCACATTTGAACTGTTTTTTTTCTGATATTGGTGCACCTTGTCTGCTGTACCATAGACTAAATCCAGGCCTGCTGAATCTAGCTTTTATAACTTGAGCACTAATCCAGGCCATCTTTTCTGGAGAAGGTTCCCCTGCACCCTTGTGGCAGGAGTGTGCAGTTAGAACTTGTCAGATTGAAGACTGCTGGAACAGTGCTCAGTTTTTAGTTTTTTTACTGGTTAATTGGATAATTTGTTTAAATTAGTTTGCTCATTTTCTATTGTTATATAAAAAAATTGCACTTTATTCATCTGCTTTTACTGTAATTTTGTTTCTTCCCACTTTATTACCTTATTTTGCTTGTGCTTCTTCTTAAAAGTACTCAATTGTATTATTCTGCTGCAGTTATTACTGCTTGGTAGTAGCCTGATTAAATTGTAACTGTTATTTTAAGCCTTTTGGTTTAAGCACTTGGGCTTCAAACCAGTTGTTTTACATTAAGAAGGTTTGTGGACTGCATTGTTGTGGCAGGACAGGTAGCTTACAGCCTTCTAAGTTGGGAATTGCTGATGAAGGCTCAGTGTCTGTTACTCTAAAAGCACATTAGATCTGGTTTAAGCACTTTGGCTCTAGGCCAGTTATTTTACATTATGAAGTAGTCTGCACTCTTGTGGTAGGAGAGGCTATATTCTGCCCTTCTGAGCTGGGAATTTCTGGTTAAAGGCTTATTGTGCCTGCTTATTTGATCTGTTTCTTTCTGAAATTTGTGCGCCTTGTTTGCTGTAGCCCAGAAGTTTGTAGTTTACTGGCCATTTTGGACTAATTTCTATCTCTTTCATTTCTGACAAACTTTCAACTTAGGCACTCAAACTATTCATTTCACAGCCCAGCACTTGCTCAAAACTCATAGCAAGCACTAATTAACCCTAGCACTAGACCCCCTATACTGTCCAGAAGGACAAGGCTCTCTATTCATCCCTACCAGCTAATCAGTACAACAGCTCACTTTACCTACTCAGACATGTCCAAAGGGCAGTTTCAGGTGTACTCTCCAGTCCAACTGGTGAATCTGGGCATTTTGAGGCAATGTTACAACTGCCTGATGTACACAGACAAAGTACAGTTTTGTACCAACCATAAATGTAGATGTTCGAGTGCTCATACAGCTGTAGTCATAAAGTACAGTTTTCTACCTACCATTAATGTAGATGTCTGATAGGAATGCATCTGCAGTCCTTACAAATGGGTTGTCCTGTCGTCAGGCAGCCCTTCGGTCGGCCGGATTCCAAAGTCTGGGTCTGGCCTCGGCTGGTGTTGCACTTCACCCGACGTCATAGCTGCAGTTATTCGGGTATAAAGGCATCAGCCGACGCTATTTTCCTCAGTGTTTCTTGCCCCAGATGCCAGGTGCCCTCTAGGAAGGCTAAATTTGGATAAATGCAAATGATTCCAAATAGTAGAAAGCAAACAAAAAATAGGCATGTATGTACATATATACAAACAAATACACCATAATAGATTCCCCCAGCTAGCTACAAGATGGGCAAATACCCTAGGAGTACCACAGAGGGAAGGAGGGTGGGTAATCCTGACTGCAGATGCATTCCTATCGGACATCTACATTTATGGTAGGTACAAAACTGTACTATGTCCTTCAAGGATGCATCTGCAGTCCTTACAAATGGGTAGAATACCATAGCCAAACTGGGGAGGAGGAGAAATAAAATTATGGTGTAGTTAAGATCCCTTGCAAAACAGCAGTGGCAAAACCTGCTCGGGATCTGGAGTATAAAGGTAAATTATAATGCTTGGCAAATGTATGCACGGAGCTCCAAGTAGCAGCCTCTAAAATGTCTTTGGTAGCCACTCCTCGTAGAAAAGCTGTGGTAGTGGCTGTAGCCCTTGTAGAGTGAGGCCTGATGTTTTCTGGAGTTTTCTTTCCATGGTAGGAGTAACAAAATCTAATGTAATTTCCTATCCACTTAGAGATTGTCTGTTTTGAAATTGCTTTTCCTTCCATTCCTGTTGCATATGCTACCGGTAGCTGGTCAGTTTTCCTATTGCCCTTGGTCCTGTCCAGGTAGTAGCGTAATTGTCTATGCACATCCAAGGTATGCAACAGCCTTTCTTCCCTGTTCTGAGGGTTGGGGGAGAATGTAGGTAGGTGGATAGCCTGATTCAAAGATACTCTGGAGACCACCTTAGGCATAAAAGTAGGATTAGTTCTCATGGATACTCTATCTTGGTGGAAGATCAGGAAGGGCTGTACTGCCATTAGTGCCTGTAGCTCAGATACCCTTCTTGCTGAAGTGATTGCCAACAGGAAAGCAGTTTTCCATGATAAGTATTGTAATTCTGCTGTTGCTGCTGGTTCGAAAGGAGGAAGTGTCAATTTTTCTAGCACAAAGTTCAAGTCCCATGCTGGCAATGGTGGTTTCCTAGGCGGTTTTACATTTTTAATTCCTCTCAGAAACTGCCTGAGCAGAGGATGTGAGAAGACTGGAGGATCCAAGTCGTATTCTGCTGAAATAGCTGATGCATGAATCTTGATGGAAGAATAGGACAGGCCTTTGTGGAAGAGCTCTGCCAAGTATTCCAGGATGTTGGCTAGGTTTACCAGTGACACATTTTCTCCTTTTGCAGTACTCCAAATGAAATATCTTTTCCATTTTGCTGAATAATTTTTTCTTGTTGAGGGTCTGCGAGCCTCCAAGATAATGTCTTTTACCCTTTGGGATAAATTTGGGTTATTTGTTCTTATGCAATGTTCCAGGCAGTTAGCTGCAGTGTTTTCAGGTTTGGATGCAGGGTGTTGTAGTTGTTCTGTGTTAACAGCAAGGGAACAAGGGTAGGTGCCATATTTGTTCCCGAGACATGCTCCTCAGTAATGGGTACCAATGTTGTCTTGGCCAGTCTGGAGCTATCAGGATGATCCTTGGACAGTCCTCCTTGATCTTCAATAGCACCTTGTGCATCAAAGGAAGTGGTGGGAATGCATATGCTGTCAGGTTTTTCCAACTGAAAGATAGGAGTCCACCTTCCAAGCAAGTGGGTGGTACGTCCTTGTGCAGAATTTCTTTAGTTGGTGATTGCGTGGGGATGCAAATAAGTCTATTTGAGGGAATCCCCATTTTCTTGTAATGGTTTTGAAGATGTCCGGATGCAGCATCCATTCGTGGGCATCCGTGGTAGTCCTGCTTAGTATGTCTGCTAGAATGTTTTCTTTTCCTGGTACAAAAATTGCTTGTAACTGAACGTTGTAACTCAGGGCCACATTCCAGAGATCCATTGCCATCCGGCATAGAGGGTACGAATGTGTGCCTCCCTGTTTGTTGATGTATCACATAACTGTGGTGTTGTCTGTCCTTATCAACAGTTGACCTTGTCGAAGAAATGGTCTGAATGTCTGAATTGCCAGTTTTACTGCCAGCATTTCCTTTTGATTTATGTGTAGGCGCAGCTGGTCTTGAGTCCATAAGCCTTGTATGCACTTGTCCAGCATGTGGGCCCCCCAACCGAGGTCTGAGGCGTCCGTGGTAATGGTTTGGCTTGGTTGAGTGTTGTGGAAGGGCAATCCTTTGTTTGATTGACAGGCCTGAGCCCACCATTGGAATTCTTGCTTCAGGCATGGAATTATTGGAATTTGGGTTTCTAGGCTGTGCTTGTGCTGAGACCATAAATTCCTTAGGTACCACTGTAACTTTCTCATATGCAGTCTGGCATGTGGAACCAATATTATGCAGGATGCCATGAAACCCAAGGCTTGCAGGACTTTTCTTGCTGTTAGATGGTTCTGCTTTGTTAATGCCAAGAAGTATAGAGGGAGTTGCTCCTGTTTTTCTACGGTTAGGAATGCCATTTGCTTCGATGTGTCCAGCTCTGCACCCAAGAAGGTTATCCTTTGGGAATGTATCAGCCTTGACTTGTTTATATTGACTGTGTATCCCAGGGCTTGTAGTAGGTAAATGACCCTTTTCAAGTCTTCTGCTAACTTGATTTTGTTGTCCGCTTGTATCAGGCAGTCGTCCAGGCAAGGGTAGATTTGGATTCCCTGGAGCCTGCAATGAGCAATTACTGATGCCAGGCATTTCGTGAACACTCTGGGCGCAGTAGATAAGCAAAAGGGCAATGCTGAGAATTGATAATGCTCTGATCCTGCAAGAAATCTGAGGTATCTTCTGCAATTTGGTCGTATGGGGACGTGCAGGTATGCCTCCTTGAGATCTAGAGTTACCAGCCAAGACTCCTTGCCCAGCATGGGAAGAAGCTGCTGTAGGGTCAGCATTTTGAATTTTGGAACAATGAGGAATGTGTTTAAAGCGGACAGGTCGAGAATAGGTCTCCATTTGCTTTCTTTTCTTGGTACCAGGAAGAGTCTGGAGTAAAATCCCTGTCCTTGCTCCATAGATGGTACCTTTTCCACAGCTCTCATTTTTAATAATTGAGATATTTGGTTTAGAGCTTCTGCCTTTTGATTTGGAGGTAGGTTTGGCATTCCTCTCTTCCCTGGTAGAGTATGGAAGTGAAACCTGTAACCTTGGTCTATTGTCTGCAAAATCCACTTGTCTCTTGTGATGTAATGCCAGTTTACTGAAAATAAAGCTAGCTTCCCGCCCAAGGGTGCTTTTAGTTGTTCCCTGGTAGGCGGTGCTAGAACCAAGTCACTGTGATTGTCCTGTAGTAGTGGTGGTGGCTGTGTCCGTGGCTGCACCTCGCTGGTTGTTACCCTGCCACTGGCGACCCCTGTAGGCACCTCTGGATTGACTTCGGCCTCTTGAATGCCTATTCCTGCCTCTCTGGGCTCTGGAGGAGTCTGGAAAGGACCAATTCTTGGAGGGCCAATTCCTGCTAAACCTTGGAGGTTGGACCTGTAAGAAATCTTTCACTGTTTGGACAGATTTTGCCTTCTCTTCCATCTTCTTCAGCACCTGTTGTGCAGGAGAGCCAAACAAATTGATCTTGTCCATGGGAGCATCTAGTAATTTGGATTTCACATGGTCTGGTAAGGCCTGCTCTTTTAACCATGCATGCCTTCTGATAACTGTGCTAGTCATGGCTGATCTGAAGGAAGCTTCCAGTGCATCATAGCCTCATTTTAAGGAATGGTTACTGACATGCTGAATGTTATGTACCATTTCCTGAACAGATTTTTTGTCTAATGGTTCATCTGAGGACAACTTTTTGGTTAACTGGTCTAGCATAAATTCTTGATACTGGATCATGTGGAATTGACAGTTCAATGCTCTAGCTGAAAGAGTTGCAAAAGTGTAAACTTTTTTACCCCATCTCTAAGGACCTGGATTCCCTTTCAGAGGGAGGGGTTTTGGCAGAGGTAGCTGCTACAGCCTTAGGACCCTGGGAGATAGTCTCGATCTGCAAAAGGAGCCTTATACAAATGGTGATGAGTATCCGGAACCCTGTAGTACCTATCGGGCTTAGCAGGGGCCGGTGGAAGTGAATCAGGAGCAGTACAAGCATCATTAAATGCATCATCTACAACAGAGAGAACTGGAGGAATGGCTAAAGGCCTATGTTGTGGTAAATGCAGAAAAGTTCTAAGCCTCTTCCTAGAGTCTGAGAAATCCTGGCCCTGCCACTGAAATTGTTCCCTCATAGCATGCAAGGTTTCCCCAAAGGAAAATTCCTCAGGCAGAGAGGCAGAAGGGATGGACTCTTCAGCATCAGAGTCTTCATAAGGGGAGAAAGAAGCCTCTGGGGGGGTTAGTATTATCTGAATCATCAGAGGAATCATCTGTAGAAACTGGTTCAGGGGGCTCTGCTCTAGGCCTCTTCTCTGGAGGTGGGTGAGAGGCCCTGTCTGTGTGAGATTGGGATCCCCGGATTAAAGAAATGAGATCCTCTGCTAGACTAAGCATTTGTGAACTAGAGCTAGGCCTATGAGAGGGGGTCTTAGCAGGCACAGATTTAGTAGTTTTAGCTGCTTTAGCCCTGGCAAACGCCTTAATGGACATAGCTGCAGGTGGCCTAGCAGCTCCACGTGCAGGGGTGGAGTTATCCAAGGGGATAGTGTCAGATAATTCCTGAGAAACTGCCAGAGCAGAAGGTAAATCAGAAGCCGATTCCACGAGGTTGGAAGAGGCCTCGGTAGGAGGTAAGTTTTCGGCTGAAGGAAGAACCGCTTGCTCGGTTTCAGCCGAAACCGAGACACTCGCGGTAGGCCTAACTGCGGTTTCGGCCGAAACCGCAGACCGCGAGTGTCGGTCCTTTTCCTTGCGCTTTTTTGATATTTGCGTAGTCGGAGGATCCGACGGCATAATGTAAGCAAAATCGGAGCCGAAAAACTCCTCAGCAAATTCCGACCGACGTCTAACCGTCCGTCGGTTAAAAGAAGCACAGGCTAGACAAGCTGCTACGTCGTGGTCTGGGCCTAAACAAGGTAAGCAGTAAGAGTGGAAATCTTTATGAGGTATTTGTTTCCCACAAGTTAAACAGTTATTCACTTTTTCTGACATCGGCTGAGGCAAGAAAGAGTCCCCAACGGGGTACTTAGCTTTTTAGAAGTCTTCGGTAGTAGTAGAAGAAATCGGTAGTAGTAATCTCTGGTTCTGACCGACCGGCACTTGCGAACAGCTTCTGCTTCGGGCGCCACGCGGCAAGAAAGACTGAGGAAAATGGCATTGGCTGATGCCTTTATACCCGAATAACTGCAGCTATGACGTCGGGTGAAGTGCGACACCAGCCGAGGCCAGACCCAGACTTTGGAATCTGGCCGACCGAAGGGCTGCCTGACGACAGGACAACCCATTTGTAAGGACTGCAGATGCATCCTTGAAGGACATCAGATAGGTTATCCTGCCGTCAGGCGGGTCCTCAGTCGGCAGAATTCCAAAGTCTAGGTCCGGCGTCGGTTGTCGTCGCTTCCTCCCTGATGTCAGTGTGACAGGGGTATAAAAGAGGCAGCCGACGCCATTTTCTTCAGTTTTTCTTGCCCCAGATGTCAGGTGCCCCCAGAAGGAAGGCAAACATAATGTTATGCAAAAATGCAATGTTGATAAATCAAAAACAGTAGTTGCAAGCAAATACACCATAAAAGAGTACCCCAAAAGGTTATATGAAAAGGGTTTGTCATAAGGCCTGTCCTAAGAGGGGTTGGAGGGAGGGAAAACTGGACTGCAGCTGTATGAGCACTCGAACATCTACATTTATGGTAGGTACAAAACTGTACTATGTTCATCGTGCATACAGCTGCAGTCATAACAGATGGGTAGAATCCCAAAGCTAAGTAAGGGTAGTAGGCACTAAGTGGAACTAGGAGGGGCTAGGATGCCCTGCAGGACTGCTGTGGCAAAGCCCGCTCTAGACTTAGAGTATAGTGGGAGGTGATAGTGCTTGGAGAAAGTGTGCACTGAACTCCAGGTGGCTGCTTCCAAAATATCCTTGGTAGGGACCCCCCTGAGGAAGGCTGCAGAGGTAGCTGTGGCTCTGGTGGACTGGGATCTGATGCATGCAGGCACAGTTTTTCCATGAAATGAGTAACAAAAGCGTATGCAGTGGGCTATCCATTTTGAAATTGTCTGTTTGGAAATAACCTTTCCTTGAGCACCTGCAGCATAGGACACAAAGAGTTGTTCAGATTTCCTGAATGGCTTTGTCCTGTCCAAATAATAACGAAGTTGTCTGTGAATGTCCAAGGAATGTAGTAGTCTTTCCCCTTTTTTTTGTGGATTAGGATAAAAGGTAGGTAAGTGCATAGTCTGATTCAAAGCTACACTGGATACTACCTTTGGCATAAAGGTAGGGTTGGTTCGTAAGGAAACTCTGTCCTGATGGAAAATGATGAATGGTTGCACAGCCATGAGGGCCTGTAGCTCCGAAACCCTGCGAGCTGAGGTGACAGCCAGAAGAAAGGCTGTTTTCCATGACAAGTACTGTAACTCTGATGAAGAAGCTGGCTCGAAGGGAGGAAGGGTCAGCTTTTCCAATACGAAGTTGAGGTCCCAAGCAGGGACTGGTAGTTTCCTTGGGGGTTTTATATTCTTTGCCCCTCTGAGGAACTGCCTTAAGAGAGGATGAGAGAATAAAGGAGGATCTGTGTTGTATTGTGCAGAAATGGCTGAAGCGTGGATCTTGATGGAGGAGAAGGAAAGTCCATTGTTTAACATCTCAGCTAGGTACTGTAGAATTTGAGGTATATTTATTACCCAAGGATTCTGTCCCTTCTTTTGATTCCAGGCACAAAATCGTTTCCATTTGGAGGAGTAGGCCTTTCTAGTAGAAGGTCTTCTGGCCTCCAAGATGACATCCTGAACCTCCTTGGAGAGGAGAAACTGTTGGGAAATCAAGGAATTTTCCATGCAGCTAGATTTAGAGTTTTGAGATGGCTGTGAAGAGTTTTGCAGTTGTGCTGGGACAACAGAAGAGGGACTAGAGGTAGGATCCATGGTGGGGAATGTGTCAGGCTCTTCAGGAGCGGATACCAGTGTTGCCTTGGCCAGTCTGGAGCAATGAGAATCATTTTTGGCCTCTCTGCTCTGGCTTTTAATAGAACTTTGGGCAGCAGAGGAAGAGGTGGGAAGGCATAGACTGTCAATGTTGCCCAATTGAAGGAAAGTGCGTCCACTTTCCAGGCCTGTGGATGATAGGTCCTTGAACAAAATTTTTTCAACTGGCAATTTCTGTGGGTAGCAAAGAGATCTATGCCTGGCTGTCCCCATGCCTGAGTTATCTTTGTGAAAATTTGAGGCTGCAACTTCCATTCGTGTGGATCTGTCATATTTCTGCTTAGGTTGTCTGCCTGTGTGTTTCCTTCCCTGGCAGGAATTGTGCCTGTAGTTTAATTTTCAATTCCAGTGCTGTGTTCCATAGGGTCATGGCTTGCCTGCACAGGGGGTATGAATGAGTTCCCCCCTGTTTGTTTATGTACCACATCACTGTGGTGTTGTCTGTCCTTATCAATAGCTGGCCTGGATGCAGTAGGTCTTTGAAGGTCATAATAGCCTTTTGCACGGCTAGCATCCTTTTGGTTGATGTGAAGGAGCTTCTCTTTTCGTGGCCATTTTCCCTGAATGCACTGATCTGTCATGTGTGCTCCCCAGGCGTAGTCTGAGGCGTCTGTTGTGATGATTTGAGTTGCTTGAGGTACACAGAAAGGAAGACCTGTGTTTCTTTGGCAAGCATGAGCCCACCACATAAATTCCTTTTGAAGGCATGGAATAAGTGGTATAATTGCTTCCAAGCTGTGGCTGTGTTGAGACCATAAGTTTTTTAGGTACCATTGAAGTTTCCTCATATGCAGCTTTGCACATGGGATAAGTAGGATGCAAGATGCCATGAATCCCAGAGCCTGCAGGACTTTCCTTGCAGTTAGCCTGGTGTAAGCTGCCATTTTTCTGAAGTATTGAGACAGTTGCCCTTGCTTGTCTGGCGTGAGGCAGGCCATCTGGGTGGTTGTATCCAAGTTGGCACCCAGGAAAATTATTTGTTGAGAGGGTATTAGTTTTGATTTCTTTTTGATGACTGTGTATCCCAGGAAGTTCAACAGTTTTATTAGAAACGCCAGGTGCTGCAGTAGTATGTCCTTGCTGTCCGCTTGGATCAGACAGTCGTCCAGATATGGGTAGATTTGTATCCCTTGTAGTCTGCAAAAGGCGATTACTGATGCCAGGCATTTGGTAAACACTCTGGGCGCAGTAGATAAGCCAAAGGGAAATGCAGAGAATTGGTAATGGGTTGAACCTGCAAGAAATCTGAGGTATCTTCTGCAATCTTGTCTGATAGGGACATGCAGGTATGCCTCCTTGAGGTCCAGTGTTACCAGCCAAGACTCCTTGCCCAGCATGGGAAGAAGCTGCTGTAATGTGAACATCTTGAATTTTAGCACCAGTAGATATGTGTTTAGGATGGATAGGTCTAAGATAGGTCTCCAATCTTTGTCTTTCCTTGGTACCAGGAATAGTCTGGAATAAAACACTTGACCTTGTTCTTTTGCAGGTACCTCTTGAATTGCTTTCATGTCCATGAGAGCTGTAATTTGTTTTTGTGCCTCTGCCCTTTGATTTTGTGGCAAGTTTGGCATGCCTCTCATTTTTGGAAGGGTGTGAAAGTGGAACCTGTAGCCTCTGTCTATAATGTCCAGAATCCATTTGTCTTTTGTAACAATATGCCAATTTTTTGAGAATAATGTCAGTTTTCCGCCCAAAGGTGCTGCCATTAAAGCTTTGCTTGGCAGGTGTAGGGGGAAGTCATTGTGTCTGTTTTCTAAAAGACTGTGATCTATCTTCTCCACCTTTTGGGGTTGGTGCTTGCCACTGTCTGGCTCTGAAAGATCCTTGAGGATGCCCTCTACACCTTGGACGCCTGTATCTGCCCTTTTGAGGTCTGTCCATGGCTGGAAAGGACCAATTTTTTGAAGGCCGGTTTCTGCTGAAACGTGGAGGCTGTACCTGCAGGAAATCTTTCACTGTTTGCATTGATTTTGCTTTTTTCTCCATTTTCTTTAGCACCTCCTCTGCTTTAACACCAAACAATACATCTTTTTGAAGAGGTGCATCTAATAATTTAGCTTTGACATGATCTGGTAAGGTTTGCTCTTTGAGCCAAGCATGCCTACGTATAACAGACTCAGTAACAGCAGCTCTACATGAGGCCTCTAAAGCATCAAAACCACACTGCAAGGTATGTTTACCTACTTGCTCTGCACCATGCAACAAATCCTGCAACTCTTTTAAATCTGGTTGTTCTGGTTGTGTCATTTTGCTTTTCAGCTGAGATATCAAAAACTGTTGATACTTTAACATATGGAACTGACAGTTTAATGCCCTCATGGTTAAAGTGGCCGAGGAGTACACCTTTTTCCCCCACCTTTCTAAAGAACTGGAATCTCTCTCTGAAGGTAATGGATTTTTAGCAGTAGAGGCCTTAATTCCCTTGGGACCCTGTGAAATAGTTTCTGGGTCAGCAGTATGGCTTTTATATAGGAACTGGTGAGAATCAGGAACCTGGTAATACCTGTCTGGTTTAACAGGAGCTGGAGGCAAAGAATCAGGATTAAGGCTGGCTTCTGTGTACACATCATCCAATATATCTAAAACAGGAGGGATAGCCAAAGGCCTATGCTGGGGGAGCAGAAGAAATTCCCTGAGCCTTTTCTTGGACTCTGAGTAATCTTGGCCTTCCCAGTGAAAGTGTTCCCTCAATGTATGCAGGGTTTCCCCAAAACAGAAGTCCTTGGGGGGGGGGAGACCGAGGGAATAGACTCCTCTGCATCAGAGTCTTCGAATGGAGAATAGGCACAATCCTGGTCCTCAGATAGTTCTGAGGTAATAGAAGCTTGATCTGGGAAGGGTAGTCTTCCTCTAATCTGGGCCTTTTGTCAGAGGGGGGTTGAGAATCCCTGATAAGAGTAATCAAATCCTCAGCCATTTTAAGCATCTGTTTTTTAGGCATGGTGCCTTGAGAGGGTGTCTGAGGAACCTGTTTTTTGATTTTCATGGCTGTTTTAGATTTAGTGAAGGCTTTAATAGAGAAGGAGGAAGGCCTGAAGACCCCTTGAGAAATACAGGCCTGTCTAAATTCTGAGTTTCCCCACCAGGAGTGGCGTCGGTATCTGTAATAGGAATGGGGGCCGAGGAGCCTGCGACCTCGGGTACTGAAGACACCGGTAATGCATTGTCATCGGTACTCAGGGGCTGCGTAGGCGTCTCGCTGAGTACCAGAGAACCAGTAGTCGGCCTTAGCGTGGTATCAGTAGGTGGTGCGGACCTCGTATGCCGGTCCTTATCTTTGCGTTTTTTGCTCAAAACTGGAGTCGGAGTATCCGACGACATAATATAATTAAATTTTTTGCCAAAAAACTGAAGGGCGAACTCCACCCTACGCTTAATAGTGCGTTTGTTGAATCTAGCACAAAAACGGCAGGCCGAGACGTCGTGGTCTGGGCCTAAGCAAGGTATACAGTAAGAGTGGAAATCCTTATGCAGTATTTGCTTCCCACATGAAATGCAATTATTAACTTTGTCTGACATCGGTCTGAGGCAAGAAAAGTTTCTCCAACGGGGTACTTAGCTTTCAAGAAGACTTCGGCTGAAATACTTTCGTAAATCTCAGGAGCTGGCCGACCAGCACTTGCGAACTGCTTCTGCTTCGGGCACCGCGCGGCAAGAAAGACTGAAGAAAACGGCGTCGGCTGCCTCTTTTATACCCCTGTCGCACTGACGTCAGGGAGGAAGCGACGACAACCGATGCCGGACCTAGACTTTGGAATTCGGCCGACCGAGGACCCGCCTGACGGCAGGATAACCCATCTATTATGACTGCAGCTGTATGCACGATGAACATCCCTCTCCTTCTACCACCAAACACTAATATATGC
The DNA here is from genome assembly GCF_019279795.1 of Protopterus annectens. NCBI lineage: Eukaryota > Metazoa > Chordata > Ceratodontiformes > Protopteridae > Protopterus > Protopterus annectens. The sequence continues at coordinate 1,399,443,782 of NC_056726.1, forward strand.
AAGAGATGCAATTATACAGCCAAACTGGAGGCAAAGCTCTCTCAACCCAAGACTGGAAATGATCGTCAAGAGGAGAAGGAAAATACTTGCAACACACCACCAGTCTCACATAGACCTACTAAACCAACACCGGCAAATAATACACATAAATACACAAAAACATACTCGGAGGCTCTAAATAAAAATCTGCAAAAGCAACAGTGACCTCCAAAGCAGACACCCACGCGACCTCCACACCCTATCACAAACCATGAAACAAATAATCAGTGTGCCACGCAATCACAGCCCTTAAGGCAAAAAAACATACCCAACACACTAGTAACAGACGACTCTATAGTCAGGCACAATGATGTCCCACTAACTAGGCTGGACAAGGAGAAGGTTACAGTTAGCTGCATGTCGGGCGCCAGGATCTGCCAGATTACACAAGCACTCAGGTCACTCCAGAACAAGTACAAATACGACTGTCATTGTCCATGTTGGTGCGAATGACCTGAGACGTACCTCCCTGGACTACATGAAAAGAGACATGGAAGAGCTCTCTGATCACGTAGCCCAGGCTGGTATGACCCTGACCCTGAATAGCATCCTGCCCTCACCAAGAATGATGCCACGGTATAAAGAAAAAATGATCAATTTCAACAATTGGCTAAGTTTATGGTGTCATTCAAAGGGGATCCAGTATATGTCCACCTGGGATGACATGCTCGGTAAGCCATGTTGCTTCGCAAGAGATGGCTTGCACCTATCACCCTTAGGCTTTCGAATACTGGCCAAGGCTTTTGCCGCTCCCATAGTGCCTTTTTTAGGCAAGACTCAAAAGACAAACCCACCACCATAAATAGCACAAGTAACCAAAAACTGAGGATAATGCTACTCATTGCCAGAAGTCTAAACCTCAAAATGCACTTGAGGCACTCCTTAGTATGGAGAACATCGATATCTGTGCAGTAACAGAAACCTGGTTTAAGGCTCCTGACAGCACCTCAACACTACCAGGCTATAACTCATACCATACTTTTCGGCCACAGAACCTGGACCAAAACACAAAAGGTGGGGGTGTATCCATATTCATCAGGGATACCCACACTTCCAGGTTAGTGGCACAGCACAATGCCTCAGAGATCATCCATGTGCAACTAACAACGGGCAAAACTGCAATTCAAATTGTAGCTTGCTACAGATCACCCACCATGACCCAGGACCCCCATTCCGCGTTTCTGGAGACACTGGAAAATAGGAAGGTCCTACAAAACGCCCTAATATTGGGTGATTTCAATTATCCAAACATTAACTGGGAGAACTACTCAACTACTAACTCCCTTTCCCAATGCTTCTTAGAATTTATAAACTCGAATGCCCTGGATCAACTGGTCAACACCCCCACCAGAGCTGACAACATATTGGAGCTGGTCATCACCAACATGGGCGACCGGTGTTCTACACTGGAGGTCAAACCCTCGATGGTTAGATCAGACCATAGAATAATCACTCTGGATATCCACATTCCTCCCCCACCCCCAATCAAGGAAACCACCGTGAAAAACTTTTCAAAAGCAAACTTCACATTACTTAAGACCGAGGTGGAAAGGTTCACAGCCCCCATGGTAAAGGGCAACACTGTCCAAGCTGCTGAATCCCTTACAAAGGCACTCTATGAGCACCTGCAAGAATGCATGGATCGTGCTATCCCAAGCAAAACCAAGACTCACTCCTCCAAGAAAAGGAAACCAGTCTGGTGGACCCCTGCCATAAACAAGCTATACAACAGAAGGAGGAAAGACATCCCTGATTAGTATCAGCAAGAAACTATGATCCCTCATAAAATCATCCAAGGCTAGCTTCGAATGAAAAATTGCCAAGGACTCCAAAGATAACCACAAAGCATTCTTTAGCTATGTCAAGAACCTACGTGGAAACTCTCAGATCTGCTCTGAGTTAGTGCAGAATGGCACAAAATACACTGAACCGACTGATATTGCCAACATTCTGGCAGACAGATTTAGTGAAAACTTCACTCCCTGAAGGGCCCATAACCATACCAGAAGAATGTAGTGCCCCGGCAATCACTGACACATAGGTTAAAACAGACCTATCCAAAGCCAAAAATACAGCATCAATGAGACCAGACTGTGTTCCAGGCTGTGTCTTACATGAGCTCCAAAATGAACTAACCCCTCACGTAAACACCCAGTTCAAACTCAGCCTCTCTACAGGCTATGTACCCACAGAGTGGCGCACAGCAACCATTATCCCGCTCCACAAAGGTGGAGCCACAACGGACCCCGGGAACTATCGCCCTATAAGCCTGACTAGCCTGGTCTGCAAGGCTATGGAGCGCATCATCATAGAATTCATTAACAGAGACAGTGGGAACCTTCAAACATTGGACCCAACCTAGTTGGGCTTTGTTATGGGCAGATCATGCCTCCTAAACCTGGTGGACTTCTTTGAGACACTTACCAAGGCTTTAGACGAGGGAAAGGAAGTCCACACAGCCTACCTAGATCTCGCAAAGACTTTCAACACCATTCCCCATTCTGGTATTATAGACAAGCTCACCAGCCTGAACATAAACCCCTATGTCACGAGATGGGTTGCCAATTGGCTGACGGATAGAACCCACACGGTGAGAGTTGCAGGCTCTAGTTCTGACTCTACACCAGTTACAAATAGCGTCCCCCAGGGCTCAGTCCTGGGACCCCTCCTGTTCGGTATATACTTCTCAGAGGTACAGGCAAGCACAGGAGGACTATGGCTGACCAAGTTCGCAGACAACTGCAAACTGGGGGCCATAATTGACTCTCCAGCTGATACAGACATCCTCCACAACGGTCTCACTGAGACAGATACCTGGTGTCAAAATCACGGCCTGAACCTAAATGCCAAAAAGTGCATAGTCATCCCCTTTGGAAAAAACAAAGTACCCGCGAACTACCACATACGTGGTAGTTCCCTTAATACAGAAAATGTAATAAGGGATCTGGGGACCCAAGTAGATAGTAATCTCTCCTTTGATAATCATATTGCCAAGGTGGTTACAAAATCCTTACATGTGGCCCACCTAATCACAAAAGGGTTCACATCTAAAACAAAAGAGGCTATTGTGCCCCTCTACTCATCAGACCCATCATAGAGTACAACGTCCCATTTGGGATGTACCTTACAAGACACCTGCAACAGCTGGAAATACCTCACCAAGAGGATTACTGACCTCAAACATATGCCCTATGCAGCCCGACTGAAGAAACTCCAGCTGTACTTGGTTGCATACCACTTACTCAGAGGTGATCTCTGCCTGACATACAAGGCCATGTCCAACCCAGAATTGATGAACATGCTCCACCTAAAAAAAAAAAACAAATCCCCAAGAGCCACACACTCTAGGGATCGAAACCTCACCACAACAATAAATATGACGTGCTGGAGGAATAGATTCCTGTCCCAGAGACTCCCCATGCTTTGGAACAGGATTCCAGTCTACATTAGGCAGAGCCCCTCACTAACACTCTTCAAGAGAAACCTTGACGAGTGGATGGGAAGCAGAAAATGTACCCGGGGGATCACTGCAGTGGCTCTGCTGGACAGAGGCACAGGGAACTAATGGCTCTGGTGGACCGACGCACAGGGAACAAATCTAAGGGGGTGGCGAAAGCCAACACATTCTGACTAGGCTTATAGATGCCCTCGGGCAGATAGCCTAGTACTTACCTATGAACCTATGACTATGTATCACGTAGATTGTGGTGCATTTACATGGTAAGAGCAACATGCATTTATTCATTATTTTTATTTGCTCAGCTAGTTGTTGTGAAGATGATCAGATTGCATATGACCTGCTTTATAACGTAATTTAGATTTGGTCCAGGGGTGTCACTTCAACAGCATACAAAATACAGAATACAAAAACAATAAATAGAAAACGGCAATGCATTTTACATATGTATCTACACAGAACATTCCTGTTTTAGTCTACAGAATGTGTGTGTGTGTGTGTGTGTGTGTGTGTGTGTGTGTGTGTGTGTGTGTGTGTGTGTGTGTGTGTGTGTGTGTGTGTGTGTGTGTGTGTGTGTGTGTGTGTGTGTGTGTGTGTGTGCGTGCGTGTGTGTGTGTGTGTAAAACCAACAGCGAATAATCCTAGGCCCCACACTAGAAGGGCTGAGTTAAGAATGCTGAAGCAATAAAACTACCATTACTCTATTTTTTTCCATTTATTGATGAAAGACAAGAAAATTAAACCTACTCTGAAGGTGGTTTATTATAGTTGTAGGTATTTGTAAGGCTTTAACAGCAAACAAAGTAAACATGGATCTTTCTTCCTCAAAACATGCATTCAAAACAATGACTTAGAACACAAAAGCCCCCTTTATAGTTCTTCCTTGCTGAACTCGTAAGAAAATCTAAATGCGTTGATCACATTCACATTGGATCACAGGGCAATAAATGAATATAGAAGGAGTAGTCTTAATGTTTTGACTTGATAATGCAAATGTTACTGATCTATTATTCTGGGGGAATTAATAGCCCAGGTGCTGCTAACTCTCTCCTCTTGGAGTTTCTTTAATGTTTTCCTGCAGTGAAGCCCATTAAATAGTAGGGGGCAAAGGACAATGCTAAATAACACGGCTTAGACATCACTTTGATGTCCACAGACATAAACCTTACCACAGAAAACAAAAGAGTACTCTGCTGCTGTTTAGAGACACTCCCTCATTCTGGAGACACTCCTTCATTCTTCTCACTACCTTTTGACAGCCTAAGGCCTCAGAGGGTTGACCTCTGATCTCTGACACAAAGATCCTATTTTAGACATGGTCAGTCATCTTGAAAATTCCTTTCAGAATCTGGCTAGTGACTAGAGGATTTCTTTCTTCTCTCAACATACTTTTGTTCCTAAATCCCTAAATGTATACCAGCTGTGATACAAACTGCAAACAGTATTTTACTTTAAATCTCATCTTATTTAGCAAATATCTAGCTCAAAGATCTGTTATTGCAAGCTCTGTGCAGAAATAAAGCATTAATATTTCAGAGCACCGCTACAATCTATGCACAATGTTTTTCATTTGAAAACCTGAATTTGTTTTAGTAAGACATTCTGCTGGGATACATATTACATGCTGAATGATACCACATGGACTGACAAACCCTCAAGTTAATTTCAAACACCGTGGTTTGAAAAATGTACATTTAAAACACAGACTAGTACTTCTGCAGGGCTAATAATCTGATATTAATCTTAGTTTAGAAAGCTGAAATTTAAAAAAAAAAAAATCAAACAGTAGGTTGTACCTTTCTTACACAGCTGAGTGTCTCTTTAGCTAATGTGTTACTGGCATTCATGCATGTTTCAGGCAAGATTCTCTGTTCACTGACAACTTCTAAAGAGCAGTTACTTTCTCAATGAAATCAGACATTGGAAACACATTTTAAACATTATTTTCTGATTTATTTTTACCCAATTTTTATCCTCCCTGTGATTCTCATATGATTCTTACGATGAACTTATAGATGCTATATGTAACATTTAACATCTCTATCCATACAGCGTATGTAATTGTTTAGCCTTATTCTTTTGTCAGTACTGTAACTTTGTTAGAGACAGAGAGGAGTCTTAAATTTACCAAATATAACTACTCTGCATTATCTCTCCCATACTCTTCATTATGTTTTGTTTTATGGCTTGTTATTGCATTTGGAAAATAATAAAACTTATTATGGGGAAAAAATCTCAGTAAATATAAAGCCAGCTACAATAACACATGTACACACACACTTCTTTAAGATGAAATACAATATTTTCCCCCTGCTAATGGAACATGTGTGGGTCTCACTAAATCAGCCACATCTAACAGCTCGTGTCCTTAAATTAATTTCTACACCTGGGGAAAACACAACTGGAGGCATATGCCAAGGTACACTATCCCTGGATACCTCATTTAAAATTATCATTATGCTCAATAAAGTCTGGGTTCAATGACCGTACAGCAGCAAAGTCCCTCTTCTAATGTGCATCACAGTGCATTTCCTGAAAGGGTGTTGAGAATATGTACAGCTTTTTAATGTATACCTTTCCAAGTCAAGCCTTGGCAATCCTTCTGTAGACAGTGTTTCTGTGCACAGCTATATAAATTCTGCACAGCTGTGTATATTTGCATACAGAAAGTATTAATCTAACAATACGCACATTTTTGAGAAGTAGAAGACAAACGTTCCAGACACAGCAAAAGTTGCTTTTGTAGCTGATTGGTTTAATACGTAGGAAATGGAATGTCCAAGCCAAATCTTCATACATCAGGCTAATGAAGGACAAGAAAGTCTGCATTTTTTTTTGTCTGACCCATTGACAGATTTAAGAGTTAAGAAACTGAGATAAGACTAGAAAAACTGATTCACACTCAAATATTCAAAAATTATGGTGTCAAGCCAATGAAGTTTTTGAGTACGAAAAGCGTGGTACTTAACTATTATTTAACTGTTGCTATATTCCAAAGTTCTGGTAGTTGATGGGTAGTTTATCCGTTTTTCTGATGAATGCATTACTTTTAAACAAATGGTTTCTGGATCTTGCACTGTGTTCACTTGTCTGTACAACGATCAGGCCAGACATGGAAGCAGTCAAGTCAAATATGGCTTTTCAAATGTCTTCTAAGATATCTGTAGAGCACAGACAACAGATATTTCCTGTAATATGTCATATTAGTGTGTGCTTCACCCCTCCTATCTTCTTTGTCACGAACGTCTGAATTTTATTTATCGGTGACCGAGGCTTGTTTCTAGGCTGCAGAAGAAACTACTACAAAATCACTAAATGTACTAAAACAAAGCATCCCACCACTGCTCAAACTAGACTTGTTAGAACTATGTAACAAACTCATACTTAGTTAACTAAACATAATCTAACATTCTATACAAACCAAATAAATATCCCATCATTGCTCATCCTGTACAGCAGTACATTCCTCTAAGGCTACTTTACATAGTTTACATCAATTACTCGTCCTTAAATCCACCAACCATTTTAGTAACTGTCTATATCTCAAACGGTAGCAAAACTGTAGAACAATATTCCTCTGGGGTTATACAGTAAGCCAAACACCAAAACCTTAAAACAATTAAAAATTCACTTACAGTCCAAAAAAGAACAGCCGCTATGATACTCATAAACCACTCCAAACTTCTGTTTTAAACTAGTCTCTCCGTCTACCTATAACTTCTCTTTTTTGTTACATACAACTTACATCTCTACTCTATTTCTGCTTTACTCAGAATAATTTTCTCTTTGCTACATTCATTTCTTCTGTACACTCTTTGTGGGAAGTTGGCAGGCTTGTCGGTGGCTGGCATAATGGTTAAGGTGTTTACCTTACAAAGTGAAAGGTTAGCATAATGGTTAAGGTGTTGACCTTACAGACAGAAAGTACAGAGTTTGATTCTCACTTGGGGTAATTGTCTAGGCTTAAAATGGTCCACAAGGGCAGTTAGTAGTACCAACCTATGAATCCTCAGTTTCTACCGATCACATTACTGTTCATCTGAATTTACTTTTCAAACTTTACTGGAGTTAATTCCTTTAGCTTCATTTCCTTAATGTGTACTTTGTAATGTTTTTTCAATGTACTTTTAAGTTCATACTTAACTGAAATTAGTTATCTGAGCTACTTCTACTGATGTGATCTTTGTAATGTCTTTTCAACTTACTTAAGTTCATTAAGTATCTTGTTTTCATGGAGCTTTCTTCCTGCGGTTTCTACTGAAAAGGAGCTCCTAGCCCAGATGGAGATGTCTCAGTCAACAAATGTAAATAAGTGAATGAAATAAATACATAAACACAGTTGGCCTAATCTGTAATTTAGACACAGGTATGACTTTCTGTGATACCACCACTTTAATTCTGTTTTACCTACCAAGCTTGATCAGTAATACAGAATGCGAAAGTAAACATGTAAATTCTCAGGAGTTTAAGGTGACTTATACCCCAATAAAAGCATCTTGACTTGCAAACAAATGCAATGGTTTATCGTGTTCACTTGATTTTGTATATCCTGGCTCAAGTAGTTTGATGACAGTTATCCTGTACTTTACAAGCACTGAAGCATTTTCCATCAGCAAAATACAAGGAAACTAACTCAAAAGTAATATTAATCCACTGACAAATGAAAACATATAGATTCCAAGCCAATTTCGAACCACAAAACCAAATAAATTCCTAGATCAGTATGGACTATAAACTAAAACTGTTAAGACTCTTTGGCAAAAATAAACAAAAAATACAGACAATATTAGTCTACAAACACGAGAACTGCTGCAGAGCAATGAGACCTGGAGTTGAGGTCCACTATGATCAATGTATAAGACAGATCACTGTGTAAGACAGTTGGCGGTCAGACAGATGGAGTTTGAATCCCACTACTGTCAAGTATGACAATGGTAGGCAACCAATGTGAAAGACCTCCAGTGTTATGGTCTCTTGAATCATGCCCGGTGCCAAATAGATTCATGTAAAGTAAAGCACACAGATAAGAATCATAAAATAATCAACTTAGTGCAGCCTGGCCACAACAGCAAGCATGAAATATGTACCCCAGCCCTCCCTGAATACAAGATCTCCCCCCTCCAGACTCAACAGGAGAGTCTTTGGCCTAGCTCCCCATTCCCCTTTCTTTCTATTCTCTCTTGAGTTTCAATGCCTTCCTTTGCTTACTTGTCCACAAATAAAAGGAAGTTATGCACTTTTTGCCATAACACTGGATAATTTTCATCCAAGTCCATCCAATACAACTGCTGGGTACCAAGCCACTTGTTGAATCCAATCTGGTCATCTGCTAGCACTCCTTGGCTTGAGCTCCTTTAGATTTTTCCTCCTTATAATTACCCTGTGCCCTTCCTAACTGGAGAAACGTCAGTACAGTACACCAAACCAGCTGTGGATCCTTGAAGAAAATAGCAATTAGGTAGGTGAAAAAGTAGGAAGGGAAGGAGGTTGCACTGGATGGATTTGGATGACATGGATCCAGTATTAAGGTGAGTACATATCCTATTTCATCCATCTATTGATCTGACTGTTGGGACAAAATCCCAAGCTACCTGATTTCTTGGATGAAATCATGACACCTTTCAAACCCTCAGCTTCAAATGAAGATCTATATTTGGAAATAACATCCAGTTTATAATGTTTGGAAAATATATGCAACATAGAGAATCTTGCTGCAGCACATATTTCATCCGCAGAAGAACTCCTGAAAAAGGCAGTTGAGGTTGCAACAGACCTTACTGAAAGGGCTTTTGGTTTAGCAGGTAATGTTTTTTTAATGGATGAGTAAACAAATGTGATACAATTGGACAGACATCTGGACAACATCTGCAGATACATTTTCTATCCATACTATTAAAAGAAAGCATGCAAACAACTGAACATCCTTTCTGAAAGATATGGTTCTATGAAGGTAAAACCAAAAATGTCTGAACATCCAGTGTATGCAACAAATACTCAATTTTGTTGGAATCATTACAGAAAAAATCTAGAATGTGTACAAGCTAACTCAGATTAATATCTGATGCTACTTTAGGAATGAAGGATGGGCTGGTCCTCAAGGTGAGCCTATCTTTGTGAAATACTAAGTAAGGAGAAAGAGGAGACAAAGCATGGAGTACCTGGCTGAGGTAATAGCAATGAAAAACAAGAGTTTGCCAAGATAAAAACTTTTGGTCAACAGAGAAGAATGCCTCAAATGGATATTCGTTAAACCTTCTAGTAAATAATTAAGGATCTTTTATTAGTGGGCAAAGAAGAAACAAGTCTCTGAGTAAAGACTTGCATGCTTGTATCTAGCCAGGGAATGGTTCTGGTAGCCAGGATGAAAATTTGAAATGGAAGCCAACTGAACTTTGATGGTGGAGTAACACTGTTTCTGAGAAGTGGACAAAATGAGAAGTTATGTACCTACCATAACGTTCCATGTTAGTTGTCTTCTTCTCGCCTTCTTTCTTGCTGGATGGGGTGCTCCGACTCGGCCTATACTAAAGCTCGAGAGCTATTTATACCGGCTCGAGGCTACCCTATATCCCATAATGCTAGGCACTAACTACCCAGATCTCGTTTGATAGCTGAAAACCATAGCAGTTTAGTTCTCCAACAAAAGGAGGAGAGGAACCTCACTAGAAAGTCACCTAGACCTATAGCTACCAGAAGGGATAGCCTAGGGGTCAAACTGAGGCAAGAAGAAGATCCCCAAGGATCCTTTAGGTCTGTCCAGGCTAGGGGGATGGGGGTGGGACGCAAGAAAGAAGGCGAGAAGAAGACAACTAACATGGAACGTTATGGTAGGTACATAACTTCTCAATGATAAGTTGTCAATCTCGCTTTCATTCTTGCTGGATGGGACTGCGTCCCTAGCACCTTCACCCTGGGTGGCTCATCGGAACAGACTCTTGAGAACGGTGGAACCAAAATTAGCCCGGCTTCTGGAGGCCATGTCTAATTTGTAATGAGAGATAAAGGTATGAGGAGAGGCCCAAGTGGCTGCCGCACAAATGGAATCTATTGGTAATCTAGCCTGAAAAGCTATTGAGGTTGCTAATGCTCTGGTTGAGTGAGCCCTGGGACTTGACGGTAGCTTTTGGCATCTGAGCTGATAGATGAAAGTGATCACAGATGCCAGCCATCGAAACTGGAAGGCCTTTCTTGCCTGCTGCATAAGAAAGGAAGAGCTGCTCAGATTTCCTAGCTTGCTTGGTTCTATCCAAATAGTAATGGAGTTGACGATGAACGTCCAGAAAATGCAGTTTTTGTTCCACTCTGTTGGAGTAGTTGGGGTAGAAGACTGGAAGATCGATAGTCTGGTTTAGGTTCGCTTCAGAAGAAACCTTGGGTAAAAAGGACGGATTAGTCCTGAGGGACACTCTGTCTTTATGGAAAACTAGATAAGGTGGACGAATGCAAAGGGCCTGAAGTTCTGATACTCTTCTCGCAGATGTTATGGTGACCAGAAAGAGAGTTTTCCAAGATAGCAATTTCAGGGAGAAGGAAGCCGCAGGTTCAAAGGGGGGAAGAATCAAGGAGGTTAGAACCAAATTTAAGTCCCACTGCGGTGGGGAGTCCCTGATTGGGGGCTTAAGCAAAAAGATACCTTTGAGAAAAGTTTTACAAAGCTTATGGGACATGATACTGGAATCCGAAAAGCCTGCATGAAAGTTCGAAATAGCCGCTAACTGTACTCTGATGGTGGAGGAAGAAGACCCCGAGTAAAACAATTCGGTTAGGAAGTCTAGGACTGATTGGATAGGGGCAGTAAAAGGATCTATATTTCTAGCTCCTGCCCAGAAGGAAAAACGCTTCCACTTGCTGGCGTAAATCCTCCTGGTGGATGACTTTAGGGAATCTATAAGTATGTCACGCACAGAATGGGAAATAAGGGGAAGCCTGGCTAGGGTTGGAATTGGAGCAACCAAGCTGTGAGGTTGAGAGATTGGAGGGAGTGGTGCAGCTGTCACGACTGATGGGTCAAGAGATCTGGCACTGGGTCCAGATACCAGGGCTGCCCCAAGAGGTAACGATGCAGGAACGGGAACCATATCTGACGAGGCCAGTAAGGAGCAATGAGGATCATGGTGGCTCTCACGGCGGTAGCTTTCTGAATCAATTGAGTGATTAATGGAAAGGGGGGAAAGGCATACAGAAGTCCCCGGGGCCAATCGTGGACTACAGCGTTTCTGGGGGGGTGGCCGGGAAGAGGGAAGAGAGTGAAGAAGTCGTGGCACTTGCTGTTTTGAGGTGTTGCAAAAAGGTCGAAGCAAGGTCGACCCCTTTTCTGAAAAATTTCTTCCATTACTGTTTGTTTGAGAGACCACTCGTGAGGCATGAGAATAGCTCTGCTCAACCTGTCCGCTATGATGTTGGACTTCCCGGGGATGTGCGTTGCTATCAGAAACCGCTGAGAGGAGATCGCCCACTGCCAAAGTCTGAGAGCCTCTCGACACAAGGGATAGGACTTGGTTCCGCCCTGCTTGTTGATGTACCACGCTACGGACATATTGTCCGTCTGAAATGCAATAGTCCCGATGAGAAGAGAGTCCTGAAGGGCTTGCAACGCTAAACATACTGCTCACATCTCCAAGACATTTATGTGCAGGTGGCACCTGAAAGGTTGCCATGTGCCCTGGACTGTCCTGCCCTGAAAATGCCCCCCCCCACCCGATCAGGGAGGCATCCGTTGTCACCGTGGCGACCGGGGGAGAAGGAACAAATGGTCTGCCCTGAAGGACCTGAAGGGAGACCATCCACCAAGAAAGGTGTTTCTTGCAAGACAGGGTTATTAAAATGTTGTGTGGCATTGGAAGTTGTTGAAAGGACCACTGGGAAAAAAGCATCCATTGAAGGATCCGCATATGAAAGTGAGCTAGGGGAAGTAGAGTAATGGCTGCCGCCATGAGACCTAATATCTTCAGGACAAACCTGGCTTGGATTTTGTTGTTCTGAAGAAGGAATGTGAACATGCCTGCGAATATCTAGAACTCTTTGTTCGGTTAGTTTTGCGGAAAGCCGGACTGTGTCCAAGGTGGCGCCTATGAAGGTAATAGACTGACAAGGTGACAAGGCAGACTTTTCGAAATTTATGGAGATACCTAGCCCTTTGCAAGTATGAATGGTGTAATCTCTGGAGAGGAGAAGTTGACGCCTGGTGGTGGCAGTGAGGAGCCAGTCGTCTAGATATGGAAACACCTGGAATCCTTGACGTCTCAGATGAGCCGTAACCGCTGCCATGCATTTGGTGAACACTCGGGGGGCTGTAGTGAGACCAAAGGGCAGGGCTCTGAACTGATAATGACTGGTTCCCATCAGGAAGCGGAGAAACCTCCAGGAGCATCTGTGCATCTTGATGTGGTAGTGCGCATCCTGAAGGTCTACTGAACACATCCAATCGTCCTGACCCAGAAAGGGTAGAATGGACTGTAGCGTGACCATCCGGAACTTCGTTCTTCTTACAGACCTGTTTAGTCTGCTGAGATCCAATATGGGTCTCCAGTCCCCTGTCTTTTTTGGTACCAAAAAGAACTTGGAGTAGATTCTGGATCCTTGTTGGTCTGCTGGGACTGGCTGGATGGCTCTTTTTGTTAGCAGTTTTGATATTTCTAGTACTGCTTGTTCCCTTAGACTGGGTGGAACGTCTGGAAGGGGTCCTTTTGGCTGAGTTGGGGTGCGGAAAAGGGAATTTTGTAACCCTCGGATATGATCGACTGTACCCATTTGTCTTGGGTGAGTGAAAGCCAGGCTTCTGGGTACAGTGATAACCTTCCCCCGACTGCCTCCGAAGGCGGACAGTCGGGCAGCTTCTCAGGGATGCTGGAAGGGTTTGTCAGAAAGAGACTCTCTGCTACCCTGATTTTGCGGACCTCCTCTGCCCCTGGGGCGGCGTCTGTTATTGCCCCCCCCTGCCTCTAGAGGGGAACTCACCTCTTGCATCAGGCGCGACCTCTTGTGGTTTACGGAACCACATCTTCCCACCCTTCTAACCCTCAGGGTATGGTCTAGACGGGGTGAAAAAACGGACTCCCACAACAGAGAGAGTCTTGCCTTCTTGCTTGCATCGGGTCAAAGTATCCTTCACCTGAGGTCCAAACAAAGCAGAACCATCAAAGGGGGAGTTAGTGAAGGACGCCTTAAAGGGGTCTGCAAAGTTACAAAGCCGCATCCAGGCGTGACGCCTTAAGGCCACGCCTGTGCCTGCAGCCCTACTCGCCCCATCGGCTGCATAGGAAATAAGCCGCATGGAGGAGTCGACAATGGAATTCAGGGTTGCCAGCTGGGAATTTATTTTGTCTTGAGACCCCGCAGCTGTTGGATCCTGTAAGACCTCACCCACTTCTTTGAGCATGTCTCTTTGAAGGCAGGTGAAGTGGCACAGATAATTCAGCGAACACATGACAAAGGTCGCTGAAGAAAACATCCGCTTGCCGTACCTATCCATAGTCCTAGACTCCTTGTTAGGAGGATGGACAGGTACTGAAGGATCAGCCAGTTCCTTCTTAGTGGCTGCAGCCACCACCATGGCGTCAACCATGACACCCTTGGCTAAAAACTGTTTGTCCGAAGGGGCTGTTATAAATTTGGAAGGCCTCCGTGGGGTAGGTTCCATCGTGTCAGGGGCCATCCACGCCTTCCGCGCCACCACTTCCATGAGGGGGTCAAAAGGCAGAGACACCCAGGAAGTGGAAGGGCGAGAGCCAAAAGCCTCTAGGTAAACCGACTCATCCTCGGAAGGGTTAAGGGTAGACCAGTTCCCCCTCTGCTTCAGGATTTCAAGGATGTCTGAAAAGGAGACATCCTCAGAGGGGGACTGTGGGGACCCTTCCGACTCATCCAAGTCGGTATCCGATGTAATGGACTCAGGGGAGTCCACATGCTTCCTCTTAAATTTCCTCTTCCGAGGGGGTTCCCCTGACGGATCAGGGGAAACCTCAGAAGAGGAGGATATTCCCAATGGGGAAACCTGAGGCGTTGGATCTCTACGGTCAGGAATGAGAGGGTGGGTAGAGACCGCAGCAGGCACTACAGAGGGAGGACCTGAGGGAGCTGACCGTGGAGCAGGCACAGGGGCCAGCACGCTCCTCATGACTTCGAAGGCGCCCCTATCAGGCAGGGTAGAAGGTCCCCGCTCCGAAGAGATAAGGACCCCTCCCGGCACCGAGAGGGACGGCTCCGAAGCCGATGCCGGGGCCGAACTTACCAGCGCCGAAGCTCCGAGAGGGAGAAAGTACAGCTTTTTACCTACCATAAATGTAGATGTCCGAGAGGAATGCATCTGCAGTCTTTACAAATGGGTTGTCCTGTCGTCAGGCAGCCCTTCGGTCGGCCGGATTCCAAAGTCTGGGTCTGGCTTCGGCTGGTGTCGCACTTCACCCGACGTCATTGCGGCAGTTATTCGGGTATAAAGGCATCAGCCGACGCCATTTTCCTCAGTGTTTCTTGCCCCAGATGCCAGGTGCCCTCTTGGATGGCTAAATTTGGATAAATGCCAAAGTTTCCAAATAGTAGAGAGCAAATACACAAAAATAAGCATGTATGTACATATATACAAACAAATACACCATAATAGATCCCCCCCAAGCTAGCTGAAGATTGGCAAATACCCTAGGAGTACCTCAGAGGGGAAGGAGGGTGGGTAATCCTGACTGCAGATGCATTCCTCTCGGACATCTACATTTATGGTAGGTACAAAACTGTACTATGTCCTTCAAGGATGCATCTGCAGTCTTTACAAATGGGTAGAATACCATAGCTAAACTAGGGGAGGAGGAAATGGGAAGAGATTATGGTGTAGTTAGGATCCCTTGCAAAACAGCAGTGGCAAAACCAGCACGGGATCTAGAGTATAGAGGTAAGTTATAATGCTTGGCAAATGTATGCACGGAGGTCCAAGTAGCAGCCTCTATAATGTCCTTGGTAGCCACTCCTCGTAAGAAAGCTGTGGTAGTGGCTGTAGCCCTTGTGGAGTGAGGTCTGATGTTCTCTGGAGTTTTCTTTCCATGGTAGGAGTAACAAAATCTAATGCAATTTCCTGTCCATTTGGAGATTGTCTGTTTAGAAATTGGTTTTCCTTCCTTTCCTGTTGCATATGCTACCAGAAGCTGGTCAGTTTTTCTATTGCTTTTTGTTCTGTGCAGGTAGTAGCGTAATTGTCTGTGTACATCCAAGGTATGTAAGAGCCTTTCTCCCCTGTTCTGTGGGTCGGGGAAGAATGTAGGAAGGTGGATAGCCTGATTTAAAGAGACTGTGGATACCACCTTAGGCATAAATGTAGGATTTGTTCTCATGGACACTCTATCTTGATGGAAGATCAGGAAGGGTTGCACTGCCATTAATGCCTGTAGTTCAGAGACCCTTCTTGCTGAAGTTATTGCCAGCAGGAAAGCAGTTTTCCAGGATAAGTATTGTAATTCTGCTGTTGCTGCTGGTTCGAAAGGAGGTAGAGTGAGTTTCTCTAGCACAAAGTTCAAGTCCCATGCTGGCAATGGAGGTTTCCTGGGAGGTTTTACATTTTTAATTCCTCTCAGAAACTGTCTGAGCAGAGGATGCGAGAAGACAGGAGGATCCAAGCTGTATTCTGCTGAAATAGCTGATGCATGTATCTTGATGGAGGAATAGGACAGGCCAGTATGGAAGAGCTCCGCCAAGTACTCCAGGATGTTGGCTATGTTCACCATTGTCACATCTTGCCCCTTTGCAGTACTCCAGATGAGATATCTTTTCCATTTTGCTGCATAATTCTTTCTTGTTGAAGGTCTACGAGCCTCCAGAATTATGTCTTTAACCCTTTGGGATAAATTTTGGTTAATTGCTGTTATGTAATGTTCCAGGCAGTTAGCTGCAGAGTTTTTAGGTTTGGATGCAGGATGTTGTAGTTGTTTTGTGTCAGCAGTAATGGGATCAGGGGCAGTGTCCATATTTGTCCCTGGGACATGCTCCTCAGCAGTGGATACCAATGTTGTCTTGGCCAGTCTGGGGCTATCAGAATGATCCTCGGACGTTCCTCTTTGATCTTCAGAAGCACCTTGTGCATCAAAGGAAGTGGTGGGAATGCGTATGCTGTCAGGCCTTTCCAACTGAAAGAGAGGGAGTCCACCTTCCAAGCAAGTGGGTGGTAAGTCCTTGTGCAGAATTTCTTCAACAGGTGATTGAATGGGGATGCAAACAAGTCTATTTGTGGTAATCCCCATTCTCTTGTGATGGCTTTGAAGATGTCTGGATGCAGCATCCATTCGTGGGCATCTGTTGTAGTTCTGCTTAGTATGTCTGCTAGAATGTTTTCCTTCCCTGGTACATAAATTGCCTGTAACTGAATGTTGTAGCTCAGAGCCACATCCCATAGGTCCAGTGCCAGCCGGCATAGAGGGTATGAGTGTGTGCCTCCCTGTTTGTTGATGTACCACATAACTGTGGTGTTGTCTGTCCTTATCATCAACTAGCCTTCTTGGAGAAAAGGTCTGAATGCCTGGATTGCCAATTTTACTGCCATCATTTCTTTTAGATTTATGTGCAGATGCAGCTGGTCTTGAGTCCATAGGCCTTGAATGCACTTGTCCAGCATGTGTGCCCCCCAACCGAGGTCTGAGGCATCTGTCGAGATGGTTTGTCTTGGTTGACTTTTGCAGAAGGGCAATCCTGTGTTTGATTGGCAGGCCTGAGCCCACCATAGGAACTCTTGCTTCAGGCATGGAATCATTGGAATTTTGGTTTCTAGGCTGTGCTTGTGCTGGGACCACAAATTCTTTAGGTACCACTGTAGCTTTCTCATATGCAACCTGGCATGAGGGACCAGTATTATGCAGGATGCCATGAAGCCTAGAGCTTGTAGCACTTTTCTTGCAGTTAGATGGTTCTGCTTTGTTAATGCCAAGAAGTAGAGGGGAAGTTGCTCTTTCTTTTCTGCAGTTAGAAATGCCATTTGTTTTGATGTGTCCAGTTCTGCACCCAGAAAGGTTATTCTTTGGGATGGAATCAGCCTTGACTTTTTTGTATTGACTGTATATCCCAGGGATTGCAGCAGGTAGATGACTCTTTGTAAGTCTTCTGTTAGTTTGTTTTTGTTGTCCGCTTGTATCAGGCAGTCGTCCAGGTAGGGATAGATTTCAATCCCCTGAAGTCTGCAATGAGCGATTACTGATGCCAGGCATTTCGTGAACACTCTGGGTGCAGGATAAGCCAAAGGGCAATGCTGAGAATTGATAATGCTCTGATCCTGCAAGAAATCTGAGGTATCTTCTGCAAACTGGTCTTATGGGGACGTGCAGGTATGCCTCCTTGAGATCTAGAGTTACCAGCCAAGACTCCTTGCCCAGCATGGGAAGAAGCTGCTGTAGGGTCAGCATTTTGAATTTTGGAACAATGAGGAATGTGTTTAAAGCGGACAGGTCTAAAATAGGCCTCCATTTGTTTTCTTTTCTTGGTACCAGGAAGAGTCTGGAGTAAAATCCCTCTCCTTGCTCCATAGATGGTACCTTTTCCACAGCTCTCATTCTTAATAATTGAGATATTTGTTTTAGAGCTTCTGTCCTTTGAGTAGGTGGTAGGTTTGGCATTCCTCTCTTTCCTGGTAGAGTATGGAAATGGAACCTGTAGCCTTGGTCTATGGTTTGCAAAATCCATTTTTCTCTTGTAATGCAGTGCCAGTTTCTTGAAAATAAGGTTAGTTTTCCGCCTAAGGGTGCTTCTAGTTGTTCCCTGGTAGGCGGTGCCACCGCCAAGTCACTGTGATTGAGTTGTTGTAGTGGTGGTGGCAGTATCCGTGCCTCGTTGGTTGTTACCCTGCCACTGGCGACCCCTGTAGGCACCCCTGGATTGGTTTCTGCCTCTAGAGCGCCTATTCCTGCCTCTTTGTGCCTTAGAGGAGTCCGGAAAGGACCAATTCTTGGAGGGCCAGTTCCTGATAAACCTTGGAGGTTGAACTTGTAAGAAATCTTTCACTGTTTGCACAGATTTTGCTTTCTCTTCCATCTTTTTTAGTACTTGCTGTGCAGGGGAACCAAATAAATTGACCTTGTCCATAGGTGCATCCAAAAGCTTAGATTTGACATGGTCTGGTAATGCCCGTTCTTTCAACCATGCATGCCTCCTGATTACTGTGCCAGTCATGGCTGATCTAAAGGAAGCCTCCAGTGCATCATAGCCACATTTTAAAGAATGGTTACTAACCTGCTGTATGTTATGTACCATTTCCTGAACATACTTTTTATCTAAAGATTCTTCAGAGGACAGCTTTTTAGTCAACTGGTCAAGCATAAACTCTTGATATTGAATCATATGAAATTGGCAGTTCAAAGCTCTAGCTGACAAAGTAGCAGAGGTGTAAACTTTTACCCCATCTCTAAGGACCTGGATTCCCTTTCAGAGGGGAGGGGGTTTTTAGAAGAGGTAGCTACTACAGCTTTAGGACCCTGGGAGATAGTCTCTGGATCTGCAAAAGGAGCCTTATATAAGTGGTGATGAGTGTCCGGGACCCTGTAGTACCTATCGGGCTTAGCAGGAGCCGGAGGTAAAGAATCAGGAGCAGTGCAAGCATCATTAAATGCATCATCAACAACAGAAAGAACTGGAGGTATAGCTAAAGGCCTATGCTGTGGCAAATGTAGAAAGGTCCTAAGCCTTTTTCTAGAGTCTGAGAAATCTTGGCCCTGCCACTGAAATTGTTCCCTCATAGCATGCAAGGTTTCCCCAAAGGAAAATTCCTCAGGAGGAGAGGCTGAAGGGATGGACTCCTCAGCATCAGAGTCTTCGTAAGGAGAAAAAGTAGCCTCAGGAGGGTCTGTATGTTCTGAGTCATCAGAGGAATCATCTGTGGATACTGGCTCAGGGGGCTCTGCTCTAGGCCTCTTTTCTGGAGGAGGGAGAGAGGCCCTGTCTGGATGAGGCTGGGCTCCACGAATTAAAGAGATGAGATCCTCAGCCAAAGAAAGCATATGGGAGCTGGAGCTGGGCCTGTGAGAGGGGGGCTTGGCAGGCACAGGTTTTGATGCTTTGGCTGCTTTAGCCCTGGCAAAGGCCTTAATAGACATAGCAGGAGGAGGCCTAGCAGCTCCACGTGCAGGAGTAGAAATATCCAGGGGAATGGTGTCTGATAAATCCTGTGAAACCACAACAGAAGGTTGGATTTCAGAAGCCGTTTCTACCAGGTTAGAAGAGGCCTCGGTAGAAGGCATGTTATCGGCTGAAGAAAGAACCGCTTGCTCGGTTTCGGCCGAAACCGAGACACTCGTGGCTTGCTTAACCGCGGTTTCGGCCGAAACCGCGGACCGCGAGTGTCGGTCCTTTTCTTTGCGTTTTTTGGTTATTTGCATAGTCGGAGGATCCAACGGCATAATGTAGGCAAAATCGGAGCCGGAAATCTGTTCAGCAAAGTCCGACCGACGTCTAAGCGTCCGTCGGTTAAAAGAAGCACAGGCTAGACAAGCTGCTACGTCGTGGTCTGGGCCTAGACAATGTATGCAATAGGAGTGGAAATCTTTATGTGGTATTTGTTTCCCACAAGATAAACAGTTATTAACTTTCTCTGACATCGGCTGAGGCAAGAAAGAGTCCCCAACGGGGTACTTAGCTTTATAGAAGTCTTCGAAGTAGTATTCGGTAGTAGTAATCTCTGGATCTGACCGACCGGCACTTGCGAACAGCTTCTGCTTCGGGCGCCACGCGGCAAGAAAGACTGGGGAAAATGGCGTCGGCTGATGCCTTTATACCCGAATAACTGCCGCAATGACGTCGGGTGAAGTGCGACACCAGCCGAAGCCAGACCCAGACTTTGGAATCCGGCCGACCGAAGGGCTGCCTGACAACAGGACAACCCATTTGTAAAGACTGCAGATGCATCCTTGAAGGACATCGGGGTCGGACAAGGGTCCGATGCCACTCGCCCCCTCGGAGCCGACGAGGAAGTCCATGTGCCCGGATCCCTCCAAGGATGGGACCATGGAAGAGACCGGAGCTGACAACGGAGCCGAAATGTGAGGTATCGGCTCCGACGTGTCGACAGCCACGGCTCCCACAAGCTCCGGCTCCGAACTCAGAGGAAGAGACGGAGGAGGAATCGAAGATGGGGTGGGGATAGCCACTGTCTGTTGAGAAGGGCTATGAAGCATTTGGGCTAGTGCCTGAGACTTAAGAAGTCTACTAACCACCCTCTCGAGGTCGTGGTCCGAGAGCCTGGAAGACCTGGAGGAATGGGTTCGAAGATTCCGCTCCGAGAGTAAGGGAGACCTCGGAGCCAAGTGAACAGACTCCAAGGATGGAGATCTGGACCTTTAACAGCTAGCAGACAGCGCCGACACCACTATCAGCGCCGACTGAGTCCCGGAATGATGTAGAAGCCTGAATCTGAGGAACATCTACTCCAGCGGGAGCCGATGATGAAGACTGTGTCTTGGAAACATTGGCTCCAGCCGGAGCCGATGTGACAGCAGTTCGAGTACCACCAGTCGAAGGCTCTGAGCCGATGGCTTCGAAGGCTTCCCCGATGAAGACTTGGTCGGGGAACCTTCAGGCTTTAACAAGCCCCTCAAAATCAACTTGTTTCTGCGTTCCTGCAGGACTCTTGGGCTGAACGCATGACAGACCGAACAAGAGTCCTGCAGGTGCAGAGGGCCCAGGCAATAAACACAAGAAGTGTGACCGTCTGAAGTACAAAAAATTAAACACACACACACACACACACACACACACACACACACACACACACACACACACACACACACACACACACACACACACAGACACCCTTTTAACAGTAAAGTCAGTCACACAAAAAATAAAATTGACAAGGCAGAATAGGCCCAAAGGCCTAACCTTATAACTAAGGGGATTAAAAAAGGGCTTAAAAGGGATTAAAAAGGGACCGGAAGGGGGATTAGCTATGAAGGGAAG
The DNA here is from genome assembly GCF_019279795.1 of Protopterus annectens. Lineage (NCBI taxonomy): Eukaryota > Metazoa > Chordata > Ceratodontiformes > Protopteridae > Protopterus > Protopterus annectens. The sequence continues at coordinate 1,399,465,191 of NC_056726.1, forward strand.
CTAATGGTATGGTCGCTAACTAAAAAGTACAGTTTTGTACCTACCATAAATGTAGATGTCCGATAGGCATGCATCTGCAGTCCTTACAAATGGGTTGTCCTGTCGTCAGGCAGTCCTTCGGTCGGCCGGATTCCAAAGTCTGGGTCTGGCCTCGGCTGATGTCGCACTTCACCCGACGTCATAGCTGCAGTTATTCGGGTATAAAGGTATCAGCCGACGCCATCTTCCTCAGTGTTTCTTGCCCCAGATGCCTGGTGCCCTCTAGGAAGGCTAAATTTGGATAATTGCAAAAGTTTCCAAATAAGAGAGAGCAAATAAAAATAAACATGTATATACATATATACAAACAAATACACCATAATAGATTCCCCCAGCTAGCTAGAAGATGGGTAAATACCCTAGGAGTACCTCAGAGGGAAGGAGGAGGGTAATCCTGACTGCAGATGCATGCCTATCGGACATCTACATTTATGGTAGGTACAAAACTGTACTATGTCCTTCAAGGATGCATCTGCAGTCCTTACAAATGGGTAGAATACCATAGCCAAACTGGGGGAGGAGGAGTAATAAGATTATGGTGTAGTTAAGATCCTTTGCAAAACAGCAGTGGCAAAACCTGCTCGGGATCTGGAGTATAAGGGTAAATTATAATGCTTGGCAAATGTATGCACGGAGCTCCAAGTAGCAGCCTCTAAAATGTCTTTGGTAGCCACTCCTCGTAAAAAGCTGTGGTAGTGGCTGTAGCCCTTGTAGAGTGAGGTCTGATGTTTTCTGGAGTTTTCTTCCCATGGTAAGAGTAACAAAATCTAATGCAATTTCCTATCCACTTAGAGATTGTCTGTTTTGAAATTGCTTTTCCTTCCATTCCTGTTGCATATGCTACCAGTGGCTGGTCAGTTTTTCTATTGCTCTTGGTCCTGTCCAGGTAGTAACGTAATTGTCTATGTACATCCAAGGTATGCAACAGTCTTTCTCCCCTGTTCTGTGGGTTGGGGAAGAATGTAGGCAGGTGGATAGCCTAGTTTAAAGATACTCTGGAGACCACCTTTGGCATAAAAGTAGGATTAGTTCTCATGGACACTCTATCTTGATGGAAGATCAGGAAGGGCTGTACTGCCATTAATGCCTGTAGTTCAGAAACCCTTCTTGCTGAAGTGATTGCAAGCAGGAAAGCAGTTTTCCATGATAAGTACTGTAATTCTGCTGTTGCTGCTGGCTCGAATGGAGGGAGTGTCAACTTTTCTAGCACAAAGTTCAAGTCCCATGCTGGCAATGGTGGCTTCCTAGGTGGTTTTACATTTTTAATTCCTCTCAGAAACTGCCTGAGCAGAGGATGTGAGAAGACTGGAGGATCCAAGTTGTATTCTGCTGAAATAGCTGATGCATGAATCTTAATGGAAGAATAGGACAGGCCATTGTGGAAGAGCTCTGCCAAGTATTCCAGGATGTTAGCTATGTTTACCAGTGACACATTTTCTCCTTTTGCAGTACCCCAAATGAGATATCTTTTCCATTTTGCTGAATAATTTTTTCTTGTTGAGGGCCTGCGAGCCTCCAAGATAATGTCTTTAACCCTTTGAGATAAAGCTGGGTTATTTGGTCTTATGCAATGTTCCAGGCAGCCAGCTGCAGTGTTTTCAGGTTTGGATGCAGGGTTTTGAAGTTGTTCTGTGTTAACAGTAAGGGAACTAGGGGCAGAGGCCATATTTGTTCCCGAGACATACTCCTCAGTAATGGGTACCAATGTTGCCTTGGCCAGTCTGGAGCTATCAGGATGATCCTTGGACGGTCTTCTTTGATCTTCAATAGCACCTTGTGCATCAAAGGAAGAGGTGGGAATGCATACACTGTCAGGTTTTTCCAACTGAAAGATAGGGAGTCCACTTTCCAAGCAAGTGGGTGATACGTCCTCGTGCAGAATTTTTTCAGTTGGTGATTGTGTGGGGATGCAAATAAGTCTATTTCTGGTAGTCCCCATTTCCCTGTAATTGTTTTGAAGATGTCCGGATGCAGCATCCATTCGTGGGCATCCGTGGTAGTTCTGCTTAGGATGTCTGCTAGTATATTTTCTTTTCCTGGCACAAAAATTGCTTGTAACTGAATGTTGAAGCTCAGGGCCACATTCCAGAGGTCCATTGCCATCCGGCATAGAGGGTATGAATGTGTGCCTCCCTGTTTGTTGATGTACCACATAACTGTGGTGTTGTCCGTCCTTATCAACAGTTGACCCTGTCGAAGAAATGGTCTGAATGTCTGAATTGCCAGTTTTACTGCCAGCATTTCCTTTTGATTTATGTGTAGGTGCAGCTGGTCTTGAGTCCATAGGCCTTGTATGCACTTGTCCAGCATGTGCGCCCCCCAACCGAGGTCTGAGGCGTCCGTTGTGATGGTCTGGCTTGGTTGAGTGCTGTGGAAGGGCAGTCCTTTGTTTGATTGACAGGCCTGAGCCCACAATTGGAATTCTTGCTTCAGGCATGGAATTATTGGAATTTGGGTTTCTAGGCTGTGCTTGTGCTGAGACCATAAATTCCTTAGGTACCATTGTAACTTTCTCATATGTAGTCTGGCATGTGGAATCAATATTATGCAGGATGCCATGTAACCCAGGGCTTGCAGGACTTTTCTTGCTGTTAGCTGGTTCTGCTTTGTTAATGCCATGAAGTAGAGAGGGAGTTGCTCCTGTTTTTCTACTGTTAGAAATGCCATTTGTTTTGATGTGTCCAGCTCTGCACCAAAGAAGGTTATCCTTTGGGATGGTATCAGCCTTGACTTTTTTATATTGACTGTGTATCCCAGGGCTTGCAGTAGATGAATGACCCTTTTCAAGTCTTTTGTTAATTTGTTTTTGTTGTCCGCTTGTAACAGGCAGTCGTCCAGGTAAGGGTAGATTTGAATTCCCTGAAGCCTGCAATGAGCAATTACTGATGCCAGGCATTTCGTGAATACTCTGGGCAGTAGATAAGCCAAAGGGCAATGCTGAGAATTGATAATGCTCTGATCCTGCAAGAAATCTGAGGTATCTTCTGCAATTTGGTCGTATGGGGACGTGCAGGTATGCCTCCTTGAGATCTAGAGTTACCAGCCAAGACTCCTTGCCCAGCATGGGAAGAAGTTGCTGTAGGGTCAGCATTTTGAATTTTGGAACAATGAGGTATGTGTTTAAAGCGGACAGGTCGAGAATAGGTCTCCATTGGTTTTCTTTTCTAGGTACCAGGAAGAGTCTGGAGTAAAATCCTTGCTCTTGTTCCATAGATGGTACCTTTTCTACAGCTCTCATCCTTAGTAAGTGAGTTATTTGTTTTAGAGCTTCTGTCTTTTGATTTGGAGGTAGGTTTGGCATTCCTCTCTTCCTTGGTAGAGTATGGAAGTGAAACCTGTAACCTTGGTCTATTGTCTGTAAAATCTATTTGTCTCCTGTGATGTAATGCCAGTTTACTGAAAATAAGGCTAGCTTCCCGCCTAAGGGTGCTTCTAGTTGTTCCCTGGTAGGCGGTGCCAGAGCCGTCACTGTGATTGTCCTGTGGAAGTGGTGGTGGCTGGATCTGTGGCTGTACCTCGTTGGTTGTTAGCCTGCCACTGACGTCCCCTGTAGGCACCTCTGGATTGACCCCTGCCTCTTGAGCGCCTATTCCTGCCTCTCTGAGCTCTGGAGGTGTCTGGAAAGGACCAATTCTTGGAAGGCCAGTTCCTGCTAAACCTTGGAGGCTGGACCTGCAAGAAATCCTTGACTGTCTGGACAGATTTTGCTTTCTCTTCCACCTTCTTCAGCACCTGCTGTGCAGGGCAGCCAAACAAATTGAGCTTATCCATGGGAGCATCTAGGAGCTTTGATTTAACATGGTCTGGTAAGGACTGCTCTTTTAACCATGCATGTCTTCTGATCACTGTACCAGTCATGGCTGATCTAAAGGAAGCCTCCAGTGCATCATAGCCGCATTTTAAGGAATGATTACTGACCTGCTGAATGTTATGTACCATTTCCTGAACAGATTTTTTTTGTCTAATGGTTCATCCGAGGACAGTTTTTTAGTTAACTGGTCTAACATAAATTCCTGATACTGAATCATGTGGAATTGACAGTTCAAGGCCCTAGCTGAAAGAGTAGCAGAAGTGTAAACTTTTTTACCCCATCTCTCTAAGGCCCTAGATTCCCTTTCAGAGGGGAGGGGGTTTTTGGCAGAGGTAGCTGCTACAGCCTTGGGTCCCTGGGAGATAGTTTCGGATCTGCAAAGGAGCCTTATACAAATGATAATGTGTGTCCGGAACCCTGTAGTACCTATCGGGCTTAGCAGGGGCCGGAGGAAGAGAATCAGGAGCAGTACAAATATCATTAAATGCATCATCCACAACAGTAAGTACTGGAGGAATGGCTAAAGGCCTATGCTGTGGGAAATGCAAAAAGGTTCTAAGCCTTTTCCTAGAGTCCGAAAAATCCTGGCCCTGCCATTGAAATTGTTCCCTCATAGCATGCAAGGTTTCCCCAAAGGAAAATTCCTCAGGCGGAGGCAGAAGGAATGGACTCTTCAGCATCAGAGTCTTCATAAGGAGAAAAAGGGCCCTCTGGAGGGTTAGAATTATCTGATTCATCAGAGGAGTCATCTGAAGAAACTGGCTCAGGGGGCTCTACTCTAGGCCTCTTCTCTGGAGGTGGGTGAGAGGCCCTGTCTGGGTGTGGTTGGGATCCCCGGATCAAAGAAATGAGATCCTCTGCTAGACTAAGCATTTGTGAACTAGAGCTAGGCCTGTGAGAGGGGGTCTTAGCAGGCACAGTTTTGGCAGATTTTGCTGCTTTAGCCCTGGCAAATGCCTTAATCGACATGGATGCAGGTGGCCTAGCAGCTCCACGTGCAGGGGTAGAAATATCCAAATGGATAGTATCAGATAAATCCTGAGAACCTGCAAGAGCGGGTGGGATTTCAGTAGCAGATTCAACCATGCTGGATGAGGCCTCGGTAGGAGGTAAGCTTTCGGCCGAAGGAAGAACCGTGGACTCGGTTTCAGCTGAAACCGAGACACTCGCGGTTGGCTTAACCGCGGTTTCGGCCGAAACCGCGGACCGCGAGTGTCGGTCCTTTTCCTTGCGCTTTTTAGATATTTGCGTAGTTGGAGTATCCGAAGGCATAATGTAAGCAAAAGCGGAGCCGAAACACTCCTCAGCAAATTCCGACCGACGTCTAAGCGTCCGTCGGTTGAAAGAAGCACAGGCTAGACAAGCTGCTACGTCGTGGTCTGGGCCTAAACAAGGTAAGCAGTAAGAGTGGAAATCTTTATGAGGTATTTGTTTCCCACACGTTAAACAGTTATTCACTTTTTCTGACATCGGCTGAGGCAAGAAAGAGTCCCCAACGGGGTACTTAGCTTTTTAGAAGTCTTCGGTAGTAGTAATCTCTGGTTCTGACCGACCGGCACTTGCGAACAGCTTCTGCTTCGGGCGCCACGCGGCAAGAAAGACTGAGGAAGATGGCGTCGGCTGATACCTTTATACCCGAATAACTGCAGCTATGACGTCGGGTGAAGTGCGACATCAGCCGAGGCCAGACCCAGACTTTGGAATCCGGCCGACCGAAGGGCTGCCTGATGACATGACAACCCATTTGTAAGGACTGCAGATGCATCCTTGAAGGACATCTAAGAAAAACCCTGACTAAAAGATAGAAATTTTTTGAATTAAAACTTCTAACCTGAAGAGCCAGTAATAAACGCACCTCGCAGCTGTAAGCGGCAAACGAGATCTGGGTAGTTAGCGCCTAGCATTATGGGATATAGGGTAGCCTTGAGCTGGTATAAACAGCTCTCGAGCTTTAGTATAGGCCGAGTCAGAGCCAAAGGTCAGCTCCGAACCCCATCCAGCAAGAATGAAGGCGAGATTGACAACTTAACATTATGAATTTTGGACAAGGAAGGATCTTTGGCCATCAAGAGAATTGGAAATACCAAGTGGTTAGTTTGAGGATGTGAAAATCCAGATGAGGCTAACCGGAAAGATGAGACAGTAGACACGGTTTTGGATCTAGAAGCCATGGAGTAAGCAAGGGAAGCCAGATTTGCCTGGGACACGGTTGGGCAATGAGAATTATTTCTGATTTGTAAGTTGATGCTTTCTGTGGGAACGTGAAAATGAGGGGGATAGGAGGAAATGCATAAAGAAGTCCATGGGGCCACTAACAGACTAGAGCCTCCCATGGTAACTACCTCTTTGGGGGAATTAGTGCGAAGTAGATCCTGTACTTGGTGTTGGAAGGGGAAGCTAATATGTTGCTGCAAGGCTGGCCTCTGTGACTGAATAACTGCTGTGCGTCTGTTAGATTATGGGATCACTCTTGAGGTATTAGGATAAACTTACTCATCCTGCCTGGTAGCCAGCTGACTTTCCCTGGAATGTATACTGCAATTAGAAAGCAACCCAAATCTAATTCTGTTTACCACACTTTATTGGCCTCACTGCAAAGGGGTTAGAATTTGGTTCTTCTCTGCTTGCTGATTACCCATATGACAGACTTACTGTCTGACTGGATGGTTATTGTTCTGGAAAAAAAGGAGGTTCTTGAATTCCTGCAGTGTTAGCAGAACTGCCCTTACCTTCATGATGTTGATGTTGATACTGAAGCCGATGTGTAGACTGGCCTCTGTTTTTGTCCACACCACCTCTTGGACCTTCCTGAGGAGGCATCAGTAGTCACTGTAGCAGAACTGAATGGCATTAAAAAAAGGTCGCTCCATGTGAATGGTTAGTGATGTCAACCACCACTTTAACTGTCCTCTACAAGCTGGCGTTAGGTGAATTGGGGTTGATGGATGGTTTGATAACAGAGACCCTTGTATGTTGAGTATCCACTGAAAGATGCTCATGTGGAATCAAGCACTGGGTGACAACTGACTGCTGAAGCAGCCATAAGTCTTACAGACCTGTGAATCAAGGATGCTGGTCGAGATAACTTTTGTAGAAGTATATGAACTGCAGAGTGGGCAGAATGAACTTTGTCGGAGGGAAGACTTATTTTGCATGTTCTTATTTCCAGATGGCAGCCAATGAATGTGATCTGCTGTGTAGGTTGCAGGTGTGTTTTTTTGTGATTCACAGAGACACCTAAAGATATTTACAGCTGCAATAAATAATCGCTTCTTGCAGTGATTTTGTGGTTGATGCAGCACACAGCTAATCATCTAAATATGGGAATACACGTATTCCTTTCAGTCACATATTAGCTGCATCCATTGCCACGTACTTGGTGAACACCTGGAGCACTACGTTGAGAGCAAGGGACAAGGCCCTGAACTGGTAGTGACTGGCTTCTAGCCAAAAGCATAGGAACCTTCTGTACTCATTTGAGATCTTTATGTGGACATATGCACCCTGAAGGTCTATTGAGAACATCCAGTTAATTTGACTTCAGACAGTACACAAATCGCTGACAACATGACCATTCTGAAGGGGGTCTTTTCTACATAGTAGTTTAGGCTACTGAGGTCTAGGATTGGCCTGAAGTCCTAGTTATTCTTTGATACTAAAAAGAATCTGGAGTAGATTCTTGTTACTCTCTGGCTTGGTCCAGTCTGCTGAGACCTCCTGGATGGCTCTTTTTTCTAGGAGGATAATGGCCTCTATTTTAGCTGCTTTTTATTGGAAGGGTGGAACACTCGCTAATGGCAGAAACTTATGGAAGGGTTTAGGAAAAGCATTATAATATAGCATCCAGATATTTTTCATACTCATTTGTATTGTACGATGGCCATCCATGCAACAAAGTGGAGAGACAAATGCCCCTGAAGCCTCCAAAGGTCAACAATTGGGGGAAGGCCATCAAGGATGCTGGGTCTGGCTTGCCAGAAAATGGTCCTCAAAATCCCGACTCTGCAGACCCCTATGACAGCATGGTTAGCTTCAAATGAAGGGCCCACCTCTGCCATGGCTGATCCTGTCCAAGGAGGAAATTAAAGGGCTAACATTGAGTGTTCTCTAAATCAAAGAGACTTGGAAACCTTTCTGATTTCTGGTAAAAGATCACTGTGTGTTCTCCTTCTGACACCTATGGCATACAGTGTCTTTTCTTCCTGTTCATATTCATTATTTTTTCTTTACTGTAGATCCAAAGAGTGCAGAATCCAAAGAGTGCAGAACCATGAAAGGAGGCACTGGTCAAGGATACCTTGAAGTTGTCTGTAAAGTTGCATAAAAAAATCCAGGTGTGGCATCTGAGTGTGATACCCGTAGCTGCTGCTCTAGTCATTCCATCAGCTGCATTATATAGCAGAGATTAGCAATATTCAACACTGTGCCCACGGCTATCTCCAACTAATTCTTTGACTCCAGTGAGGGTGGCTTGTGCAAAATAACCATAGCTTGTTCCACTAGGTCAGTTTGGCAGCAATTTATATGTTTCAAATAATTTTACACTCTTAGAGTCAAACTACCTGAAGCATAAGTACGCTTTTCCATCTTATCCATTGCCCTACACTCCCTGTTAGGAGGATGGACAACAGAAGACTCATCTGTGATATCTCTCTCTTGGTGACTGCTGAAACAATCATTAAGTCTACCAGATGACCTTTTGACCAGTGCTGCCTATCTTTAGGTGGATGAGTGACCTTCTCTGGTTCGTAAGATATTGCTTCAGTTGTGTCCAGTTCCTGCCATGTCCTCCTGATAATAAAATCAGTGAGTTGGTCTGCAAAAGGGAATACCAAGAGGTAGAAGGTGCAGAACAGCAGGCCTCAATAAAACACTTCCTCATCCTAAAAAGACAGGTCTGTTGGCCAGTATCCCCACTGCCTCATCATTTCAAAAATTCACCAAATGTGGCATTTTCAGAAAGGGACTGTGTGTAGCCCACTCTCATCCTTGTCTGTGTCTGATGTGAGAGACTCCAAAGGGTAATCCACTTGCTTCCTTTTGCACAAACTCATCTTGAGACTCTCCAGCTGTAACTGATCAGTCTCCTGAGGATTCAGTATGAAAGTGTTGTGGTTCATTTGAGATTTACCTCTCTGCTCTGACCTCAGGAGTTATGATGAACAGATTGAAGAGCCTGTAACACAGTATCATATGGTGAAGTCAGTACCGATGGAGGCTTTGTCAACTGCTTGGAGGGGGGCGCTATCATCCTCTCCACTGCCGCGAAGGTGGATCCTGAATCCCTCAGCATCAATAGCTGTTCAAGTAGCAACTCCTAATGAAGTAGAGATGAATGGTACCAAAGACGGAAGCTCCAACACAGAAGACCTGGAAGGCACAGAGTCAGAGGTTGGTGTCAGCAGCATGAAGGTTGAAATCCACAACACCAATAAAGGCTTCAAACTAGTTCTCATTGAGGAGGGTGCTGAAGACCTGGTGTACAGCAGCCAATCCCAAGAACCACTTGACTCTGAGGGCCCCAACTAAGGACCCCCTAGATACTGACATGGTAATACTGGTGGAATGCGACCTGAAAGCGGATTGCTGATGAGATGTCCCACCCCTGACTTGCTTGTAACTCACCCTAGCCTTGAAATGGCATGTGAACTGTGATAACCAGCACACAAGGTCATAATAAATTCAACCAAATCCTTCTCATCTATAAGATGACAACAGACAGACCACTTTCAGCAAAAACTGCCTTCTTCAGTGTTATAAATTCACGGGTACTTCTCAAATCTTCGAACGCTCAAATTTTCGAAAGTTACATGGTCAAGACCAAACATTTGAAATTTTGAGTGCTCGAAGATAGACTTTCAACGGCACCGTATGGTGCAGATAGGGAGAATTTCCCTTTTCTGCACTGAAGTGCAGTCTCGGAGTTGGTACACTTAAGTAGGGGGGGGGGGTGCCTACACTGTTAAAGTGTTTTTTTCTGTGTTTTCTTTTTTTTTCTTTTTTTTTATGTTTGAACATCCAAATTTTTTTTTTTTATGTTTGAACATCCAAATGTCGAACATTTGGTCTCGACCATGTAATGTTCGAACATTTAACATAGACCCTAAATTCACATCCTTCAAATGATTATTTAAATAATACTTATGCAATTCCCACTGGCTGATTACAAACATTCATTTAAACCAGGTGAAAACAATCCCACTAACCTAATAATCCATGCCTTCTATGTTTTATTTAAGATGACAATACTCTCCAGACTTGTTAACCCTCTTGTACCCTATCTTATCAATAACAATAAATGTAACTTTAGCCATAGAATGTTTCAGAGTTGTTTACATAATACATTGGACAAACATCTGTTCCTAATATCACTCAAGTGTTCTGAAATTCTAGTCGTAAAAGGATGTGAGGTCTGTCCTATGTAGAATGCAGAACAAGTGCATGTGGCAAGGTAAATATCCCAATCAGAGTTGCAACTCCCAAATACATAAATGTCATACACCCATGGAACATTTTTACTTGTAAACTGTTTAGTCTTAGCTATATATTTACACACTGAGCAATGTCCACATGGTTGACATCCTTTGATAATCTCCCATCTACAGTAGTTTGCTTTTCTTCACTTAAATTGGATTTATTTTTATAATGATTAAATAAGTTTCCCAAAGTTTTATCTCTATGAAAAGAAAAACATCTAGGTGGCATGATCTCACTCTATGTGTTATCTGACATTAATGTACTCCAAAACTTTTAGATAATATTTTTAAAAAAGGGGGTATTTTGTACAAAATTGTGGTCATTCTCAATGTGTTACCTGGAGCAGTCCTATCTTTATAACATAATAACTGTGTCGACTCAAATCATTAGCTGAGTTCCAAGCCTCATCAACATCACATCTTTTATAACCCCTGACACAGAATCTTGTTTGACCCTGGCTAGAGGGCGTCGGGGGAGATGGTGACTGACTTTGAAAGTGACCGCTTTATGGTTGGATCTTACCAAGGAGGATGATACTGCAGGGATGTTGCAATGGTTACTCATGCTGGTTAATACCAAGTCCAAGATATTATCACTTCTTGTGGGAGTATCGACTAGCCGTTACAAAGCATTTGCACTGACAAAATTGAGGAATCTCTGGGCATTTGTGTTCTGGCATGAGTAATTCTTCCAGTCTATGTAGTTAAAGTCACCCCAGGATCAGGGTAAAGGGTTGATCCCTGACAAATTCGAACAGGTCCAGATAGGTGGATTGGGCATCTTGAGTCACATTTGGGGGCCAGTAGCTAGCTATGATTTGTATAAGAGTCTTGTCAATGGTAAACTGCACCAAGAGTGCCTCCTGTGCGTCATACTGTTTAACCAGCCTGGAAGTGTGTATGGCTTTAACATATATATATTGAAACTCCTAGAATACTTCTAGAATTCAACCCTTTCCAAAAGGCCACAGATGAAGCCAAGGCCCTGGCAGAGTAGGTCTTGACCCTGCCTGGAATAATTTTGTTTTGGTGAGTACAACAAAAGATAATAGCCTTAATCAACCATTTGGAAATAGTTTGTTTTGACAAGGTTGTCCTTTCTTACCTTCACAAGAAATGAACAATTGATCCAAAGATCTGAAAGATTAGGTCTGTCACGATAGTACCGGACGTGTCTGTGGAAATCCAAGGTATGGAGCATTTCTTCCTCATTTTTAGGTTTAGAAAAGAAAATGGGAAAATGTATAGTTTGCCTTAAAGTAAACTCAGATACCACTTTTAACTCTGAAAAGAATCTCTGTTCCTATGGAAAATGAGATAGGGCTGACTCACCATAACAGCTTGCAACTCAGATACTCTTCTTACAGAGGCAAGAGCAATCATTAAAACTGTTTTTCATGCCAAGAACCTCAAGTCAGCCAGGTTAGCTGGTTCAAATGGAACAAGTGTCAGACTCTCTAACACAAAATTGAGGACAAGTGTAGAGTGAGACTGTGCTATATAGCTATATCCCAAGCTAAAGTGGCTAGTCTGCAAAGGGGGCATGACCTGGTTCCCTCCTGCTTGTTGATGTACTACATGACTGTGATATTGTCTGCAACAACCTGAAGAGTTCCTAGGGACCAAAGATGATTAAGGGAGTTGAGTGCCTTGATCAGGGCAAGCTATTCTTGAATTCTGTCTTTGGGTGTCCCACACCTCCTGCACAAGCTATTCTTGAATTCTGTCTTTGGGTGTCCCACACCTCCTGCACCTTTATCTCTCCTGAAACTGCATCCCAAGCAAAGTCCAAGGCATCTGTGGTGGCTGACTGTTTTGGAAGAGGGAAGGAGAAGGGGAGACTTGGATTAAATATCTGTTTGTCACCGCCAAATGATTTCTCTTCTGACAAACACCTGCACAAGGATTTGAAAAGACAAAGGGTGTTGGTACTGTGACCAAAAAGACTTCACATACCACTACATCTTTCTCATGGGGAGTCTTGCCAGGAGTATCATGAGACTCACAGAAGACATGAGACCAAAACTCCTAAGGTATTCCCTCACAGTGATCAAAGTTTGAGTGGAAAACCTTAGAAATAGATCTAGATATAGATCTATTTTTCCCTGTGGAAGAAATATTCTTTGTACCGAGTTGTCTAATTCACATAATCCTGTGTGAAGGAGTCAAAAAAAAGACTTTTGAATGTTCTCTTGGAATCCCAGCTTGTGTGAGACATGTCCCATCAAATAGAGAATTCCTGACAGTTTGAAAAAGACTCTGCAAAGATAAGCAAGTCATCTAAATATGGAAAAATGTGGATACCCTGTAGCCTGGAATGAACAACAACTGGAGCTAGACTCCTTGTGAACACACTTGGTGCAGTGCATAGGGCACGGGTAAGGCAGAGGACAGATAATTTGATCCAGACAAACAAAACCTTAAGAAACTTCTGAAGTCTGGATGAATGGGCATGTCTGATAAACATATTTTAAGTCTAGTGTTACCAGGAAACTTGTAAGAGGAAGGAAAGTTAGGTTGTGAAGTGACATCATTTTTAATGTAGGCACTATCACAAACAGGTTTACGAAAGAACCAGAACTGGTCTCCAAGCATTTTCTTTCATTGACACTAAGAAAATTCTTAAAAAAAAAAAAAAAACCCTTCCCCACGTGGGAAGGAGGAACTGGTTCAACTGGTTCTATCACTCCTCAGGACACACTGTGATAAAGAACCAGTGGAAACAAAATAATCTGACATGGAGGATGAGGAATCCATTCATCCATCCTCAACCTCTTTTCTCATTTTGCATATGGGGTTGGGGTGTCACTTCCGCAGTGACAGCCATCTTAAGCCAAGGTTTACACCACTGAATGGCTAGCCCTGCCCCAGTAGTTCGTTTGCATCACTCACTCACGCACACACTCTCACCTATGGCTAATTTAGAGTGTCCAATTCACCTACTGCATGTCTTTGGAATGTGAGAGGAAACCAGAGCACCTGGAGGAAACCCACGTGACTGCAGGCAGGACATGCAGACTCCGCACAGAGGGCACCCCTGCTGAAAATCAAACCGAAGAACCTATTGCTGTGAAGTGACAATGCTAACCACTGCACCACCGTGGCCACACATGGAGGATGAGGAATGAACCCTGGAAAGGAGACATTTCCTCCCATTTCCATCTGTAACCTTGATGAATGATCTTCAGAACTCGTTTCTCTGAAACTATCTGTTGCCAAACAGAAAAATGGAAATTCAGACTCTCTAGAAAGAAAAACAGACAAGAGTGTGTGTGTGTGTGTGTGTGGGGGGGGGGGGGTCACAAGATTTCTTGAATAGTCAATCAGAATTGTTGGACTGTCCTTGGTTTGGGAAGGTTTGAGGCTTCTTTTTACAATGCCCTTGTCATTTCTTCTTAAACATCTGTTTGCCTGTATTTTTTCAGACTGTTTATTATGCTTTTTGTCAAAACTGGATGACGAGTTAGAGAATCGCTTAGAAAATTTGGAAAAGAGGGGCTGAAAAATCTTAGAAATTTCCTGGATCAGCTTACCCTTTCCATCACACTGTTTGATGGCCTCTGCAGCAGAGGGACCAAAAACTAAATCTCTATCCAAAGGGGAATTTAAAATTTCATTTTTAACATTATATGGGAGGTTCTGAGAATGTAGCCATGCAAACCATGGAAGAAGTATCAATTGAGTCATAGCCACTCTGGAAACAATGAGTAGTAACCTGTGCAATAGAAAAAAACTAAGTTATAAAGCAGATGTTCCCTCACAAGAACAAACTGCAGATAAAACACTTCTCATACTTACACAATTAGTCATAACACACTTTAACAATACGAGACTGACAAAACAAACTTTAACATGAGTCTGACAATTCAAAATTCTGAAAATCAAAGTTGCAGAAGTAAATACTTTTCCCCATACTTATTAATAATTTTCCCATCTTTATCAGAAAGAATAGGACTACAAATAGCCAAGTGTTCAGCAGCAGTGGGATCGACAAACGTTTTAGCTGCTGGGTCAGGTATGGGAATAGTACAGTCAATATAAAAAGTGTACACACCCCTGTTAAAATGCCAGGTTTTTTTGATATAAAAAAATGAGACCACAATAAATCATTTCAAAACTTTTCCCACCTTTAATGTGACCTATAACCTGTACAATTCAATTGAAAAACAAACAAATCTGTTAGGGGAAAAAATATAAAAAATAAAAAACATACAATAAGCTGGTTGCATGAGTGTGGGCACCCTTAAACTAATACTTTGTTGAAGCACCTTTTGATTTAATTACAGCATTCAGTCTTCTTGGGTACACACCTGCCATCAATTAAAGAGACTCTGATTAACCCCAAATAAAGTTTAGCTGTCCTAAGGATTTTCCTAACATTTACTCAATTGCCTGCTACAGCAAAAGCCATGGTGCGTAGAGAGCTTACAAAGCATCAAAGAGATATCATTGTTGAAAGGTATCAGTCAGGAGAAGGGTACAAAAAAATTCCACAGCAATGGATATACAATGGAACACAGTGAAGACAGTCATCAAAAAGTGGAGAAAATATGGGACAACAGTGACATTGCAAAGAACTGTACGTCCCACCAAAACTGATGAAAAGACAAGACAAAAACTGGTCAGGGAGGCTGCCAAGAGACCTACAGCAACACTGAAGGGGCTGCAGGAATTGTTGGCAAGTACTGGTTGTGTACTACATGTGACAACAATCTCCCGTATTATCCATATGTCTGGGCTATGGGGTAGGGTTGCAAGACGGAAGCCTTTTCTTACACAGAAAAACATCTAGACCCGTATAGAATTTGCAAAATGATACATCAAGTCTCCCAAAAGCATGTGGGAAAATGTGTTATGGTCTGATGAGACCAAGGTTGAACTTTTTGGCCACAATTCCAAATGGTACGCTTGGTGCAAAAATAACACTTTGCATCACCAAAAGAACACCATCCGCACGGTGAAGCATGGTGGTGGCAGTAACATGTATTGGGGCTTTAGTCAAGGTGGAGGGAATTATGAACAGTTCCAAATACCAATCACTTTTGGCCCAAAACCTTCAAGCGTCTGCTAGAAAGATGAAGATGAAGAGGAATTTCACCTTTCAACATGACAATGACCCCAAGAATACTTCCAAATCTACAAAAGAATGGCATCACCATTTTGTAATGGCCCAGCCTGTGCCCAGACCTAAATCCAATAGAAAAGCTGTGGGGTGACCTGAAGAGGGCTGTGCACAAGAGATGCCCTCACAATCTGACAGATTTGGAGTGCTTTTGCAAGGAAGAGTGGGCAAATATTGCCAAGTCAAGATGTGCCATGCTGATAAGACTCCTACCCAAGAAGACTGAATGCTGTAATTAAATCAAAATGTGCTTCAACAAAGTATTAGTTTAAGGGTGTGCACACTTATGCAACCAGCTTATTGTACATTTTTTATTTTTTATATTTTTCCCCTAACATACTTGTTTGTTATTCAATTAAATTGTACAGGTTATAGGTCACATTAAAGGTAGGAAAAGTTTTAAAATTATTTATTGTGGTCTCATTTTGTATATCACAAAAACCTGGCATTTTAACAGGGGTGTGTACACTTTTTATATCCACTGTATATATCAACTTAAAAGACTGAGTAACTGGTTGTTGCTAGCCTAGTATACGCCTATGAACCTATGTAACTATGAACTTCATGCATCCTATTTGCGTTTTTAGGGGCAGCTGGATGACTATCTGGAATATTCCAGGCATATTCCTCTAAAGCAGACCGAAAAGGAGGAATGGGTGTACATTCTGGAGATTCCCTTTGTAACAACTTATAGAATTTTCTGAGGGACTGAAAAAACTCAGTGTTCTACTGAAAACAATGGCACATTCTAGCAACAGTATCAGAGAAACAGAACCTCCCACAGGGAGAATTAGAAACTGAGCACTACTCTAAGTCTAAATCAGAAATCCGAGGAGAAAACCCTGTATCTGTCCCTTCACCTTCCTGTTCAGATTCAGAATCTTGAATCTCTTCAGGAAAGTATATAGTCCTCTTTCTTTTACCAGAAACTACTTTACAAGATCCAACCACCTGAATTAAACCATGAACCAGACGCAGTACACTACTCCTGTCTAAGGAAATTTGAGGAGCAGACACATGCTCAGTTTTCTGTTTCTTTTTGATAGGAAAATGGGGCCAACCATATTACTAATGGTAGCAGCAGAAGCTTCCCCCAGGAATGGGCAACAACATTCTGATACAACAGGGAAGCCTTCCTTGTTCTCTCTCCCAAGACAAACAAGAGTGACTCTCCCTTGTCCACTGAGGGAGGACCCCAACAACCACAAATGATACTATATCTTGGTTCTCTAGCTATCTGTCAGAAAGATCACAGGCAGTTAAATGGAAGAACTCCACCTCTACATTCCTGCTTACCCCTACTGGCATACCACAGGGATCTATACTTGTACCTATGCTATCTAATATTTTCATCAACAACTTTCACAGTGCCTTTCTTGATTCTAAAATCATTCAAAACTCCTCTGAACTGCTAACCAAAACCCAAACGGCTTTTACAACCACTGAAAATTGGATGCAACAAAGCCACCTTTCCCTCAATGCAAACAAATCAAAAATCCTACTATTCCCTCCTTCAAAGATGTTCTCCTATGACAAAAATGCTTTTAAAGTCCTTACTCAATCAAACTCACCCACAGAAGTAGTCCCTTCTGCTAAACTCCTTGGTATCACTATTGATGAACACCAAGTTCGATATCCACATTCAGCAAAATATTAAGAAAACACACCAAAAGCTAGGTATGCTGTACAGAAACAATCTCTTTCTATCCAACTCCACTAGGCATACTCTGGCCACCGCTTATCTTCTTCCATCCTTATTATATGGAGCCCCTCTCCTAACTAACCTATCCTCCTCTCTCACTTCCAAACCAGAAAACTGTTAGAATAAGATCTCCAAATTTGCTACCAAATCTAAAAATTCCACCCATCACTGCCTTACCCTACAATCATTGAACTGGCTAGAACTCACAAACTACCTGGATTACCTCCAGCTCACCATTGCTCACAGTCTTATATTTCACCCAACTAAATGTCCAGCTCTAATCAATATCCTCCCCTTACACCCCCTACAGAACACTCAGATCTGAACACCAAAACTTAATCTCTATCCACAAACCTAAACGTCCTGCCGGCCAGCTTCTCCTATCTTTCTCACTAGGCAAGAAATGGAATTCTCTCCCTGCCATGCTACGAACTGCAACTAATTCAGAAAACTTAAAATCTCTACACTTCAAACACGTCCACCAAATGGAAATGCACCTACTTTCACCCGACCTAATTCTTAGAACATGCCCCCAAGAGGTTTCTCCTCCCAGATTCCTTAGCTCTCTATTACCCATAGCTACTTCATCCATGAGTCAATCTAAGCTCTGATCTATTAGAGCTAAACAGCACCCTATTTCAACTTTATAAATATTGTAAATAGCTTCTTATTTTACATGAGCACAAGTAAAGTGTTATCACTATTACTAAATATGCATGTATGTTAAGGTGTTTCCCCAACCACAAGTAGCTTGCTCAAATGAAAACTTACTGTAAAATTCATTAATTATTCACATCGGTTCCTGCTGAATATGCCTAACACTGAATGTACATAAACTGTAACCTATACAATTGATTTCCTGCTGAATATGCATGACACAGAATGCACATAATTGTAACCATACAATGTTTCTTGTATAGTACTACTTTATTTGTATTTGCTTGTTTTTGTATATTCTTTCTTTTTTGCATTTCTTTATCCTGGAGGTTTTCTCCCCAGGCCTCCACTGAAAACGGGTCTTCTGGACCCAGTGGACTTCCCCGGTAATCAAACTGGAAATAAATAAAATAAATGTGGATAACCCCCAGTCCATAGTGGCTGTATGTGCTATACCAGAGGAGTCTGGGGTAAAAGATGAGTGGCCTGAGGTACAAAAAATGGCCACAGAAAAGTCATCCACCTGCGACAGAAGCAAATTGCTGGCCTACTGTGGTGGCAAAGGCTGTTTGCTTAATGTTTTTTTCTTTTGTGGCTGGAAGAAGGACTGACCATGGGACTGGTAGTCTGTTCCACCTGAAAATGGTGCCTCTTTCCCAGAGAAGGCAAGCAGCATATGACGTAAAAAAATGCAAGTCTTTAAAAGTCACTTTTTTCACAGAAAAACACAGTACAAAGCACTTTAAAACCCTTAGCCAACCCCCAAAAATAAAAGAAAAATAATAAAAAAAAAAAAAATTAAAATAATAATAATAATAGTTAAAAATAATTTCAGTTACTATACACAGTTTTTAAACTGACAGAAAAAAACAGTCCTCCCATTTAAAAGTACAACACAGACTAGTGCCAGTCCATTAAAACACAAAATGTACAGTTTTGTACCTACCATAAATGTAGACGTTCGAGTGTTCACACTGCTGCAATCATTACACTTGGGTTGCCTGCCGTGAGGCAGTCCCGCAGTCGGCCAGAGTTCCAAAGTCTTGGTCTGGTGTCAGTTGCTGTCGCTTCTTCCCTGACATTAGTGCACCAGGGGTATATAAGATGCATCCAACGCCATTTTCTTCAGTTTTTCTTGCCCCAGATGTCAGGTGCCCCCAAGTAGGTAGGCAATACATATTGCTAATAAAAAATATACATATAAAAATAACAGCAATACCTTCAGGTACAAGCAAATACACCACAACGGTTGTATAGGATAGAAAGGTATAGATAAGTCCAGCTAGTTCAGAGGGGATGGAGGGAGGGTAACCTGGAATGCAGCGGTGTGAACACTCGAACATCTACATTTATGGTAGGTACAAAACTGTACTATGTTCATCGTGTTACACTGCTGTAGTCATTACACTTGGGTAGAATCCCAAAGCTAAGGTTGGGTGGCTGGTCTATAAAGAGTTAGGATTGGCTATGAGGCCCTGCAGAACTGCAGTGGCAAATCCTGCTCTGGATTTAGAGTAAAGAGGCAGATGGTAATGCTTGGTAAAGGTGTGCACTGAACTCCAAGTTGCAGCCTCCAAAATTTCCTTGGTTGGTACTCCTCTGAGAAAGGCTGTTGAAGTGGCTGTTGCCCTGGTGGAATGTGGCCTAATGTTATTTGGGACTGATTTTCCATGCTGTGTGTAGCAGTAACGTATACAGTGTCCTATCCATTTGGACATAGTCTGCTTTGAGATAGCCTTGCCCTGTGATCCTGCAGCATATGCTACAAACAGTTGCTCAGTTTTCCTGAAAGCTTTTGTTTTGTCCAAGTAGAAGCATAGCTGCCTGTGTATGTCCAAAGAATGCAGAGGTTTCTCCCCTTTATTCTGGGGGTTTGGATAAAAACTTGGCAAATGGATGGTTTGGTTAAGAGCCACACTAGATACCACCATTGGCATAAAGGTAGGGTTTGTCCTTAAAGAAACCCTGTCCTGATGAAAAATTATAAAAGGTTCCACTGCCATCAATGCCTGTAGCTCTGAGACTCTTCGTGCTGAAGTTACTGCCAGGAGCAGAGCTGTTTTCCATGATAAAAATTTTAGATCGGCTCAAAAGGTGGCAGGGTTAGTTTTTCCAAAACAAAATTGAGGTCCCAAGTTGGTGTTGGTGCTCTCCGGGGAGGTCTTATGTTTTTAGCCCCTCTGAGGTACTGTTTTAGCAAGGGATGAGAGAATAAAGGAGGATCCGTGTTGTAATGTGCTGAAATGGCAGTGGCGTGGATCTTAATTGATGAGAAGGATAGGCCTCTGTCCAGCATCTCAGTTAAGTATTGTAATATCTGAGGAATGTTTGGAACAAGAGGGTCAAGGTTTTGAGCCTGGTTCCAGGTGCAGAATCTCTTCTTTTTCTGAGTAAGCTTTCCTGGTGCTAGGCCTCCTGGTCTCCAAAATGACATTCATAACAGCTTTAGAGAGAGGTATTGCCTGTTTGTCTAATGAATCCGCCATGCAGCCAGGTTTAGGGTTTTGAGCTGACCGTGCAGGATCTGATTGTTTTGTTGAGTCAGAAGGTGTGGAATTTGAGGCAAAATCCAAGGTGGGCCTTGAGCTAAATTCCTTAAGATAGGGTACCAGTGCTGGTGTGGCCAGTCTGGAGCAATCAGGATCATCTGTGATTTTTCTTGTCTGGCTTTTAGGAGTACCTTTGAAAGGAGAGGCAGTGGCGGGAAGGCATAAACTTTTAGGTTTTTCCAGCAGAACAAAAGAGCATCCACTTTCCATGCTTGTTTGTGATGTATCCTTGTGCAGAATATTTGTAGTTGGCAATTCAGTGGGGAGGCAAATAGATCTATGTCTGGGCATCCCCATTTTTGCGTTACCATGCTGAAGATTTGTGGATTCAATTTCCATTCATGAGAGTCCATGATATTTCTGCTTAAATCGTCTGCCAGAGTATTTTTCTTTCCTGGCAGGAATTGTGCTTGCAGGTGAACTTGATACGTTAGAGCTGTGTTCCACAAGGTCATGGCTTGCCTGCATAGGGGATAGGAATGAGTGCCCCCTTGCTTGTTTATGTACCACATTACTGTGGTGTTGTCTGTCTTTAATAATAATTGTCCTGGATGCAGAAGGTCCTTGAAAGCTGTTAGGGCATTTTGAACAGCCAACATCTCTTTTTGATTGATGTGAAGATGCATCTGGTCTGTGGTCCACTTGCCCTGAATGCATTTTCCTGCCATGTGTGTTCCCCAGGCGTAATCCGAAGCATCTGTTGTTAGAGTCTGCCTGGCTGTGGGTAGGGTAAAAGGCTGACCCTTGTTTAGGTGACATGCCTGTGCCCACCAACAAAACTCCTGTTGTAGGCAGGGAATCATTGGTATTACTGCTTCTAAACTGTGAGAGTGTTGAGTCCAAACACTTTTTAGGTACCATTGCAATTTCCTCATATGCAGTCTGGCATATGGTATTAGTAGTATGCAGGATGCCATGAATCCCTGGGCCTGCAGAATTTTTCTTGCAGGGAGATGGGACTTTTTTGCCAGTAGTTGAAAATAATGAGTTAGTTGAACTTGTTTGTCTGGGGTGAGCTAAGCCATCTGGGCCGTTGTTTTTAAGCTGGCACCCAGGAATATAATCTGTTGTGAGGGCACTAGTTTTGACTTCTTTTCATTTACTGTGTACCCTAGAGAAATTAACAACCTTTTTACAAATGCCAGATGCTGTAGAAGAATGTCCTTTGTCTCTGCTTGAATGAGGCAGTCGTCCAGGTATGGATATATTTGAATTCCTTTTTGTCTGCAAAATGCAATTACTGGTGCCAGGCACTTTATGAAGACCCTGGGCACAGTAGATAAGCCAAAGGGCAATGCAGAGAACTGGTAGTGTGTTGTACCAGCTTTGAATCTGAGGTATCTTCTGCAATTTTGTCTGATAGTGACATGCAGGTATGCCTCTTTGAGGTCCAGAGTAACAAGCCAAGCCTTCTTGCCCAGCATGGGTAGAAGCTGCTGTAGTGTCAACATTTTGAATTTCGGAATATCCAGGTAAGCATTTAGAATTGAAAGGTCTAGTATGTGCCTCTAGGCTTTGTCCTTTCTGGGGACCAGGAAGAGTCTTGAGTAAAAACCTTGTCCTTGTTCCTGTTGTGGTACTTTTTGAATAGCTCTCATGTCCATGAGGGCTGAAATTTGTTTTTGTGCCTCTGCCCATTGATTTTGTGGCAGGTCTGGCATTCCTTTTAGCCTTGGTAAAGTATGAAAGTGGAACCTGTAACCGTGAGACACAATATTCAGAACCCATTTGTCTTGGGTGATTGTTTGCCAGTTTTGAGAAAAAAAGTGCTAGTTTTCCCCCTAAGGGGGCTTCCAAAGGGAAGTGCTTGGCGTACGAGGGGGAAAGTCATTGTGACTGTTTCCTGTAAGGTTGAGACTTGTCCTCACCTCCTTTTGGGGTTGAGGTGCCCCACTGTCGTCGTCTCTTTGATCCTTGGGGTTGAGATCTGCCTCTTGGGCGTCTATATCTGCCTCTCTGTGGCCTGTCTCTGACACTGGAAAGGACCAATTCTTTGTTGGCCAATTTCTGCTAAATCGAGGTGACTGTACCTGTAAGAAATCCTTGACTGTTTGCATAGATTTAGCTTTATCCTCCATTTTCTTTAACACCTCTTCTGCCTTAACACCAAACAAGGTATCATGTTGTAAAGGAGCATCCAATAATTTTGCCTTAACATGATCAGGTAAACTCTGTTCTTTTAACCAAGCATGTCTTCGAATCACAGAACCTGTAACTGCGACAAGAGGCCTCTAAAGAATCAAAACCACATTGTGGAGTATGTTTTCCCACCTGTTCAACTGCATGCAATAAATCCTGCATTTCTTTACAATCAGGAGCTTCTGAGCTTGCAAGCATTTTCTGTTTTAACTGAGCCATTAAATATTGTTGGTACTTAAGCATGTGAAACTGGCAATTTAACGCTCTTACTGCTAAAGTTGCAGAAGTGTATACCTTCTTCCCCCATCTATCCAAAGCTCTGGAATCTCTGTCAGAGGGCACTGGATTTTTTGCAATGGAAGCTTTAACCCCTTTTGGACCCTAGGAAATAGTTTCTGGATCCGCCGAAGGGTTTTTATAAAGAAACTTGTGAGAGTCTGGGACTCTATAATATCTATCTGGTTTGGCTGGTGCAGGGGGCAAAGAATCAGGAGATAAACTGGATTCAGAGAAGACATCATCCACAATATCAAGCACAGGCGGAATAGCCAAGGGCCTGTGCTGAGGCAATAAAAGGAAAAGCCTGAGCCTTGTCTTGGACTCAGAGTAATCCTGACTTTCCCAATGGAAATGCTCCCTCATGGTATGTAAAGTTTCCCCAAAAGAGTAATCCTCAGGAGTAGAGGCTGTAGGGATAGATTCTGCAGTATCAGAGTCCTCATAGGGGGGTAGAGAGTATCCCTGGTCTGAAGAGGAATCAGAGGAAATGGAAACCTGATCAGAGGAATCATAGTCTGTATCCTGCCTAGGCCTTTTCTCAGGAGGGGGATGGGAACCTCTGATTAGAGTAATGAGGTCTTCGGCCATTTTAAGCATCTGTTTTTTTAGGCATGGAGGACTGTCCAGGAGAATGTTGTACTTGTTTCTTTGTCTTTAATGGTACTTTTGTCTTGGCTGTTGTTTTAATAGTAAGTTGTGAAGGTCTGAAAACACCCTCAGAAGCCGATGCCTGCTCAGCGGCTCCGGACCCATCTGAGGGATTAGTTTCCGTAGGCCCAATACCTTAAGTTTCCAGAGGCCTAGTCGTCTCCACGTGGGAGTCGGAGGCACCCTGTGGCTCTGAGGTAGCGGGTGTCAGGGGTTGCGAAAGCACCTCACTGAGAACCAGCAAACCGGTGAGTGGCCTAGAAGAGGTTTCGTCGTCGGTTTTGGGCCTCGGATGCCTGTCTTTATCCTTGTCCTTGCGTTTTTTCAGTATTGCGGTCGTCGGTTGATCCGACGGCATAGTATAATTGAATCTTCGGCCAAAGTAGTGCAAAGCAAAATGAAAACATCTTTTTATAGTGCGTTTGTTAAATCTAGCACAAAACTGACAAGTAGTGACGTCGTGATCAGGGCCTAGGCATGGAACACATTAAGAGTGGAAGTCCTTATGAGGTATTTGCTTCCCACAAGAAATACAATTATTAACTTTTTCTGACATCGGTCTGAGGCAAGAAAAAAGTTTCCACAACGGGGTACTTAGCTTTATTGAAGACTTCGGATCTGAAATTCGACTTCGAAAATCTCAGGAGTCGGCCGACCGGCACTTGCGAACTGCTTCTGCTTTGAGCACCGCGCGGCAAGAAAGACTGAAGAAAATGGCGTCTGATGCATCTTATATACCCCTGGCGCACTGACGTCAGGGAAGAAGCGACAGCAACTGACGCCGGACCAAGACTTTGGAACTCTGGCCGACTGCGGGACCGCCTGACGGCAGGATAACCCAAGTGTAAGAAATGCAGCAGTGTAACACGATGAACATCTCCTAGCTTTAAAATAACTTTCCTGAAGACAAAAATGATAAAACACAACCAATACTTAGAAAATGGAAGGTTTCCCCCCAAAAGGAACTTATCTGCCCAGCAAAGGAACAGCAGCAAGCTGACCATTGATCTTCAAATGCCTTACAGGAGTGTACTCTTTGGCAGCAGCAAAGCTCTTAAGGGCAACTTGGCACTCAAACTTGTCTTTTAGTCCACTCAGCACAGGCAGCTTGATAGTCTGGGAGCATGGAAGGTGCCAGGAAGCTTTGAAAGCTGTCTAGCTGTTATACCCTTGTCAGGATATCACTCATCTAGCTAATGCTACTGCAGCAGTGATCAATATGAAGAACATCAGAGTAAACCATATTTACAGGTCAGTGATGCATGAAGTAGTTTGGCAATATACAGAGAACACTTCCAATGCTGAAGTCCCAAGTGCTCATAACCAATTCTTTCAAAGCCAGGGACTCAAGTGCCTCTTACCTCACGTACTCTACTGCTCACATTCAATACGAGTTCGGGCAAGAAGTTGTCACAGCCTACCTGAAAGTATTACATGAGTTCAACCAAGGTAAGTGCAGCAGCCATGCGGAAGGGAATGAGAGGGGGATTTTAGGGTTGGGGGGCAGAAAGAGACTTTTAGTTTTAGGGAGGGAAGACTTAGGGTTAGAGAGTGATCCAGTAATTTAGGTTTAGAGGGGAAACTGGAGTTTTAGAGCAATCCTGAACTTAGGGGTTAGGGAGACGGAGTGGAATTTTAGGGTATGGGAATGAGGACTCGGATAGGGAACTGGGTGGGAGTTTTACAGTTACAGTTAGGATTCTAGTAGGGTAATAATGTTTATAAGGTTAAATGTCAGGGCTACATAGAAAAATAAGACTGCACAAGTGGGAGTTCGAACAGTTTTTTTTTTAATGCAAGTGGTAACAAACAAACATGTTGTGAGGTACAAGCATGCAAGCACATGTAGTAGACCTCAACATACAATGTGATAGAGTTGCAGAGTTGCACAGAGCTAAGAAGAAAGTGCTAGCCATGTAGACAGTGGCATTCCATAGTGGTAACCAGGATGAGCAGGGTTATGGGTATACCTGAGCATGTCTACATCTGGGGTGGGTAAAAGATGCCAAAAGGTTTGAGCAGGTAATAGGGGGTGTCACAGCAGGAGGTGGAAACTGACAGATGAGCACAGGTGGCATAGGGTGATGGAATGTAATGAAAGGGAATGTGAGTGTAGACATCACAACATACGTGTAAGTGGCAGGCACTCACACCACATGTGCAGGGCAGGGTTCAGGGGAGGGAGAGGTGGAGACTGTTCTGTTGTAGGCTAACATCTTCCTAATGCAGACAATGATTGTAAAATCACTTTGTTGAACAGGAAACAAAGCGGGTACAGCTGATCAAAATAAGCTGATCACACATTACCGGCTTTTCTTATGTAAGACTGCAGTCAGCAGGGATTTGGAATTTGCCATTTCCCCACTAGAATGCAATCCTGCAGTTGGTATATATAATTAGCAGGAGATATCGGGAACAAAAGTGGTGCAGGAAGGTTTGTCCCCTGAAATAAAAATGTTTTGTTTTATTTTAAATAAGCTGGTGGTTGAGAAGGTGAGCTTCATCACTTTAGATCTGGTATCTTTTGTCATTATAGATATATATATATATATATATATATATATATATATATATACACACACACACACACACACACACACACACACACACATACACACACCCACACATATATATATATAAATACAGATATATGCGTGTGTTTATATTTAAATAGGGTTATGTGATGATTGCTTCATTCACAAATCTGCTGTGGAAGCACATTAGAACTACAGAAGCAAGAGGTTTTTTTTTTTTCTTTTTATAGGGAGATGTCCCATTGCGTTCCCCTCACACTACAATAATGTAAAACTGCACAACAATGTGGGAAAATGATAAATACTTAATGGCCACTGTAAAACGATCTTGCCTACTTTGACACTGCACCCTTGACAACTCTTCCGGTTGACAAAAGTGTAAACAAAAGTCACATTGTAGCGAGACCCTGGAGTTAGTATATAAAGTAAGGGGCCCACGTATCTTGGTTATATATTCTCTTTTGGAAACAGTTATTTATTGCACTTGCAAGTATCACTGTGTATAGTTTAAAATGTTTACACCCCTCAATGTGGGGGGCTGTGCCCCCTACATCCCTCCTTACTTTACATACTAACTCCAGGATCGCACTACAGTGGGGAAAAGGCCATTTATAACTTTCAACGAAATGAGTTTCAAAGAAATGAGTTTTCAGTGAAGTGAGCTTTCAGTGAAGTGATCCTAGTAATTTCATTTTCAGTCAAGTGAGTTTTCATTCAACCATAGTAGACCCATATATATATATATATATATATATATATATATATATATATATATATATATATATATATATATATATATATGTATATGTATATATATATATATATATATATATATATATATATATATATGTATGTATGTATATATACACACACACACACACCACATATATATGGGTCTACTTCGGTAGACTGTATTTACACATACTTGAACTGCAGACTACCGAGACTACAACACCGAAATTGCAATAAACCGAACTGAGACATTACCAAAGTTTTTTACAGGGAAAGAAGATACTTGGCCATCATTTAACCAAATACACCAAAGTATGTCAAACCAACCCTGGTGGACAGTACACCCCCTACACCCCCCCCCAAACAAAATTAAAAAAGACAGGATCGTACTACAGTGGGGAAAAGGGCAAATTTCCCCATTTTGGCCAAGTGTCTCCATTCCCTGTAAAAAGAATCTGTAATGTTCAGGTTCACTTTACTGAAATTTCAGTGTTGCCGTCTCTGGAATCTGCAATTTGGGTAAGTGTAAATTATACATATAGATATACAAGTACATGTATACACACACACACACACACACATATATATATATATATATATATATATATATATATATATATATATATGTATATATATATTTATATATATATATATATATATATATATATATATATTGATGTGTGATATATATATATATATATATATATATATATATATATATATATAGACACACACGATGGGTCATACATTGCACAATCTATACCTGCAGGTAGACGCTGCAGCCCAGTATAATACAGATCATTGTTGGGATCTCTAATACAGTAGTGTTACCATAAGCTTTACACACACACACACACACACGATGCTGGTGACATACAAAGTAGGTATTAATAAAAGGGAGAATGAGACAGTTTTGTGCTTTCGGTATGCCATCCCGTAGAAACAGTGGAATGAAGATGATGGCATCACCTATACAATTACAGCTGATCATGGAGGTTGCAGCAAGCAGGTACAGGCTTAGACTGGTAACATACTTTCTAGTACTATCAATGTATGCAGTTCCTATGCACACATTCAAAGTTGTACGACACCATAGAACTGTAAACCACTGTGCAACTCTTCTGGGTACTAGCCTGTGGAAATGCTGCTTCTATGTTGCGTGATAGGCATTAAGCTTACAGCACTGAGAATCTCAACCACATCACCCAGTACTGTGGGGGACTAACAATGTCACCCATTACGTAGACTTTCTCCACATATCATAGGTGAAAATTTGCATTCGCCCATCCAGTCATCCTGACTGGTTTAAAAGACTGCTAGAGAAGTAGTTCACTGCCTGACTCCAGAAAAGAGGTATATGTTGGGTTACATATCTGGATGCAATGATGGTTTTAAACATATCTCCCACAACGTTTTCCTTTGGTTTTATGAAAAGTAAAACTCTAAGGGGGGGGGGGGGTAAAAATTTTCTAAGCACGTCCATGCTTAGCTGTATTAGGTTCAAAGGTTCATAGGTTCATACTAGGCTATCTGCCCAAGGGCATTTATAAGCCTAGCCCATAGTTATGTGGCTTTCGTCACCCCTTTAGTTTGAATAAAAACTATGCCTATCATTTTGCTGTGCCTCTGTCAAGCAGTGACACTGAAGTAATCCCTGGGGTATATCTGCAATCTCCCATCCATTGGTCAAGATTACTCTTGAACAAGGCCAGAGAGGTGCTCTGCCTCACATGTACCGGGATTTTGTTCCACAGCATAGGGAGTCTCTGGGTGATGAATCTGTCCCTCCAGCACGTTCTATTTTATAACCGTGTCAAGGTTTAAGTCTCCCGCCCTTGTGGTTCTGAGGGATCTAGATTTTTTGAGGTGAAGCATATTCATCAAATCTGGGTTTGACATGGCCTTATATGTCAGGCACAGGTCACCTCTGAGCAAGCGGTATGAGACTGAATAGAGCTGTAGTTCTTTCAGTCGGGCAGCATAAGACATATTTTTGAGACCCTTTATCCTTTTGGTGAGGAACTTTTGGGGCCTTTCAAGCTGCAGC